>NC_088422.1:10834273-11009273 GCF_034236695.1 Oncorhynchus nerka | reverse complement strand
TATACATCTCTATATCTATATCTATATCTATAGATATATATATCTCTATCTCTATAGATCTCTATATATATCTATCTATCTATATCTATATATATATGGGGCAAAAGAATTAGCCTACCTATCTAAATGTGTCTAGAATAAATGCAGGCTGTAATAGCCAGCATTAGGCTATTTATTAGCCTTTAGTCTTTATTAAATCACTGATAATGGAATAGGACTAAGTCAATAAATCGTACGCATTGTCATCTTTCAGGGTGGTTTACCTTTGAACAATGTGTGAATGAGTGAAGGAACATAACGATGCACTCAGTGATAGAGCAGTAATGAAGGAACATAACGATGCACTCAGTGATAGAGCAGTAATGAAGGAACATAACGATGCACTCAGTGATAGAGCAGTAATGAAGGAACATAACGATGCACTCTGAGTGATAGAGCAGTAATGAAGGAACATAACGATGCACTCAGTGATAGAGCAGTAATGAAGGAACATAACGATGCACTCAGTGATAGAGCAGTAATGAAGGAACATAACGATGCACTCAGTGATAGAGCAGTAATGAAGGAACATAACGATGCACTCAGTGATAGAGCAGTAATGAAGGAACATAACGATGCACTCAGTGATAGAGCAGTAGTGAAGGAACATAACGATGCACTCAGTGATAGAGCAGTAATGAAGGAACATAAAGATGCACTCAGTGATAGAGCAGTAATGAAGGAACATAAAGATGCACTCAGTGATAGAGCAGTAGTGAAGGAACATAACGATGCACTCAGTGAGAGCAGTAATGAAGAAACATAACGATGCACTCAGTGATAGAGCAGTAATGAAGGAACATAACGATGCACTCAGTGAGAGCAGTAATGAAGGAACATAACGATGCACTCAGTGATAGAGCAGTAATGAAGGAACATAACGATGCACTCAGTGATAGAGCAGTAGTGAAGGAACATAACGATGCACTCAGTGATAGAGCAGTAATGAAGGAACATAACGATGCACTCAGTGATAGAGCAGTAGTGAAGGAACATAAAGATGCACTCAGTGATAGAGCAGTAGTGAAGGAACATAACGATGCACTCTGAGTGATAGAGCAGTAGTGAAGGAACATAACGATGCACTCAGTGATAGAGCAGTAATGAAGGAACATAACGATGCACTCAGTGAGAGCAGTAATGAAGGAACATAACGATGCACTCAGTGATAGAGCAGTAATGAAGGAACATAACGATGCACTCAGTGATAGAGCAGTAATGAAGGAACATAACGATGCACTCAGTGATAGAGCAGTAATGAAGGAACATAACGATGCACTCAGTGATAGAGCAGTAATGAAGGAACATAACGATGCACTCTGAGTGATAGAGCAGTAATGAAGGAACATAACGATGCACTCAGTGATAGAGCAGCAATGAAGGAACATAACGATGCACTCAGTGATAGAGCAGTAATGAAGGAACATAACGATGCACTCAGTGATAGAGCAGTAATGAAGGAACATAACGATGCACTCTGAGTGATAGAGCAGTAATGAAGGAACATAACGATGCACTCAGTGATAGAGCAGCAATGAAGGAACATAACGATGCACTCTGAGTGATAGAGCAGTAATGTGCACTTGAGTTACTGGCTTTAACGACATTTAAAGCACACTTCTGGGTTTTCCAATCACTAGTAAATCCGATTCCGAGTATCAAGTGAGATAAAACAGATACAATTTCGACAAGACGAGAATGCCGAGATCGACATACCCCTAACAGACATACCCCTAACTCTATGTGGTGTAGAGTACGTAAGTAAAAATACTTTAAAAGTACTATTTAAGCCTCCCGAGTGACGAAGTGGTCTCAGGCACTGCATCTCCGTAGGGGAGTTGCAGCGACGGGACAGGACTAACTACCAATTGGATACCATGAAATTAGGGAGAAAAAAAATACATTCTAAAAAAGAAAGTTAAGTAGTTTAGAATATTTATACTTGGCTATTTATATTTTTGACACCACTACATTACTAAAGAAAATCATGTACATTTTCCCTGACACCCAAAAGTACTTCTTACATTTCGAATGCTTAACAGAACAGGAAAATGGCCCAATTCATACACAGAGAAAGTCCCGGGTCATCCCTACTGCCTCTGATCTGGCGGACTCACTAAAACACAAGTGCTTCATTTGTAGATGGTGTCTGAGTTTTGGAGTGTGCCACTGGCTATCTGTAAATACCTTTTTTTTATTTTTTAAAGCTAATCGTGCCATTTGGTTTGCTTAATATAAGGAATGTGAAATGATTTATACTTTTACTTTTGATACTTAAGTATATTTAAAACCAAATACTTTTAGACATTTACTTCACTATTTTACTAGGTAACTTTCACTGAAGTTATTTTCTTCTCACCTATCTTTCCTTTTACTCAAGTATGACAATTGGGGACTTTTTCCACCCCTGCAGATAGCTACTTCTAACAAAGATATTATGCCATCTACTGGCTGTGTGTAATGCAGTCCAACTTGCTAAAAGTGCTTGGCTGGTGATTGCATCGTCGCTGGCTAGTTTGCCATCCGAAGCAGGTAGCTGGGGATTGTATTAGCTACCTAGCTACAGTGAATCCAGCTAGCTAGATAGGAAAAGGTGAAGCTGTCTCTCTGCCCCAGCTCCCTCCTTTCGCAGTGTGTCATCATAAGCAACTTTGCAGTGCATGATGGGAGAATACAGCTCCTACTGTATTCCACAAACGTATGGGACAGTGAATTTAAGAATTACAAATAGCTAAACTGGCAGTCATAAGTCGGTCAATGCAGGTTAGAGGGAGGGAAACTCACTGTCACTCATGCTGGGTGGGGGCGACTCCTCATCAGAAGAGTCCCGGTAGCAGCTGTTTGAGCCTCTGCATCCCTCTTGGAAGCCCTTACTCCGCCTATGGTCTCCAGAGCCCCTCCTCTCCCGCTCCGGCTCATACTCCCAGGCCTTGTCACCCCGGTTCTTCCTCTGGCGCTTCCTGGCAGCTGTGGAAAGACACACACACACACACACACACACACACACACACACACACACACACACACACACACACACACACACACACACACACACACACAGTCAACTCAGCACGGAGTCACTACCTGGGGCGGCAGGGTAGCCTAGTGGTTAGAGTATAGAGGCGGCAGGGTAGCCTAGTGGTTAGAGTATAGAGGCGGCAGGGTAGCCTAGTGGTTAGAGCGTTGGACTAGTAACCGGAAGGTTGCAAGTTCAAACCCCCGAGCTGACAAGGTACAAATCTGTCGTTCTGCCCCTGAACAGGTAGTTAACCCACTGTTCCTAGGCCGTCATTGAAAATAAGAATTTGTTCTTAACTGACTTGCCTAGTTAAATAAAAGGTAAAATAAAAAACTACAGACTATTCTATACATGGTGTTGTTGACTGAGAACCCTGACAGACTGGACTGCATATTGTCTATAGTTTACTCACATTCCCCGTTGGAATCGTCGTCTGAGTCGACCTCGGTGTACTTGGGCTTCTCTTTGACCGTACTCCGCTTCCGCTTGTTCATCTTCACCCTCTCGCACAGTGGCATGGTGGACTCCATCTCCGCCAACAGTTCAGGAGGAAGCTCTTCCAGCACAGACTGGTCTAGTCCACCTACAGGAAGACGGTGTCACAGGGTCTTATTGAAGAAGAGGCTGGCAGAGGACAAGCTATAGCCCGTCGACATGTGAGTAATTCATTGAATAACCTCAAAACAAAGTCTGAATTCCTTTATACGGTAGATGGGACGACTACAGATTATTATTCACCAAATATTCTCATAGGGTGATTACATTGAGAGAATGAGAGCACAACTGCAGCCTTCTTACCTCTGCCTGACTTTCCTGAGAGGAACCTGTTCTTGCCAGACTTGGAGCCGTGACGGTCCTTAACCCTGATGATCCTCTGCACCTCATCAAAAGAGAGCTTCTGCAGCACCACGACAGGCTTGGGTCTCTTACTTATGTGGTCCACTAGCCCCCGAACCCCCAGCCGCTCCAGCTTGACCCGGGGCTGACCCCAGCCTTCTGCCACGTCCACAGCTCCGCCATCCCGCTTCATCTTGGGGATCACAAAGTTCTTCAGACCCCCAGACCCTTGCCCCCCCAGCAGGTAAGCAGGGAACTCTCCTGACTTTCTCTCAGGCTGTAGTTGTTTGAGTCCATCTGGGCGGTTTCTGGCCGCCTCTCCTCCGCTGGGGGACCTGAAGCCGGGTCTGTCGCTCCGAGGCCGCCCACTGGGGTCAAAGCCACCTCCACGGCCCTCCTGTTTGACCCTGGGGCTGTCCGGCCGGTAGCGCTCCTCTGGCGAGCGCCTGTCTTCATTCCTGTGCCGCCTCTCCCGGTCCCGCCCGTGCTCTCTGCTCGATGACTTAGGTGTGTCAGGGCGCCGGTCTTGCTTTCCGTCATGCCGGTGCCTGGATGGCTCACGGTGGTTGTCGTGTTTGTCCATGCTGTTCTTGATGACCTCGGGTCGATTGTCGGCTTTGAGCCGGAGCACCCCGGCCGTGTCGGATCCTTCGGCTGCAGGGCCCTCCGCAGGCTCCTCGGGCCAACGTTGTGCCTCCAGGGCCGGGATGGGCGCAGCCATGCAAGGGTCAAGCTGGCCGTCGGCCCGGCCCGCCTGTTGCAGGTCGATGCTGACCATGAGGGCTGGTCTGCTAGCTCCGTTTCCTGCCGCTGTAGCCTCCTGGGGGATCAGTTTGCCTGCATTGCCCCCTCCTCCGCTGCCTGGCGCACCGGTGGTGCCTGCTGTGCCCCCTGCTCCAGGCTCCAGTGGAAACGAGTCTTGCTTTCGCTTCTTCAGGGGCTTGTCTGGAAAGGAACAATCACAGGCACACAACTCCATTAAACTACAAGTCCCAGAAGTACAACAGTCAGAAATAAATGGAGAAATGAGCATGAAATCAGATTAATTGCACTGAAGCAAATCTACGAGACGAAGTCAACAAGAACAAATCATTTTCTTTGAAAAGATGTTGGAATGCATTTGAAAACACTCAAACGGACAAATACACTCCCATGCATTTTAAGGTGCGAGAGCTCCTTTTAGAGTTCTCTGAAAGCTATAAGATGTACAATTCCTCTATAGAAGTAAAGAAAATGCAAATGTTCATTACTTTAGAGACTGAGCACCAGCCAAACAGGGCCTAAACACAGGGGGGGGGGGGGGGGTTACTGGTAGTATACACACCTTTATCCTGCACCTCTTTGGAGCAGCGCTCCCTCTCACTGGCCGACTCACGCTCTATCCTCTCAATCTCCGCCAGGGCGTCCAGCTCCGCCTCATCAAAAGGCGACGAGAGAGGGCCCTCCTGCCCTTTAATAACCCCCACGTTCTGCAGCACAGGGACCTGCTGGCACCCAAGCTCGCCCTCTAGGTCAGAGTTCTGATCCATCATGACTGGCAGCAGCTCACCAGAGGGTCCTCCACCTCCTCCGACTTCACCCGTGACAGCGACAGCGTCAGCTTGGTGGTGTCCTTGGAGGGCGAGGTGACGATGTCGTACGCATCCTTGTCCTCTTTGCCCACCAGCTTCTTCTTCTGCTGTTTCTTCCTCTGGTCGGGAGACTCCAGTAGCAGGTCCGGGGGGCCTTCCCGGGGAGACATATACGGAGGAGACTGAAGGATAAGTGGCGGCCTTGAACCAGCTGAAAAGACGGTCAAAAGTGATGCTCACATTTATGTAATTAAGTTTGAAATGAAGGTCGCCACAATTATAAGAAACAGAAAAAGGCATCAGTCACTGCAACCGAGAATCTGGAGGTGTGGTAAAAATAGCATGAAAAGGGAATTGGGCTGCCAAGGAAGGAGCTGGAGTCTGTCCCTGTGTACCTTTGGGTGTTCCTTCGTTTCCCACGGGTGAGCACCCAGGCTGAGGCGACCTCAGAGGGAACGAGGCGTTTCTCATGGAGGGGTCACTCTCCTGCAGATGGAGACGGCAGAGTGAATGACAAGGCATGGCTTAGTGAGAAGCTCTGTATGAACGGTTTTTGTTTTGTGGGCTATAAAAGTTCCCTCTAACATTTAGTCAGAAATACAGGGTAACATAATGACCCCATTACTATTGATTCAGGATCTAAGTCATGGTTTGGGAGTGCGGGAGGTACCTCATTCCCCAGTCTGTGAACTATACTCATGTAGTCCTCCTGTCTGTCTGGGTGATGGTGGGCAGCGTTGGTCATCGGTCCCTTGCTCTCATGGATGTTCCTCATGCCTCCAGGGACCATGGGGCTGGCTACAGACAGTACACAAGTGACAGTTCATATCACTCAATCGTGTCGCTATGATGGAATTAAGTTCAAATTAACGCTTTTTGAGTCTTCTTTGCTCGTGTATCAATTATCGGTGCATTTATTGTGGCTTACAGTCACATTTACTAACAGTACACAATCAAATGTCTGAACAATGGTGTATTATCACCCCACCAACACACACGAGGCTTACCTTGCTGTATCTGTTGGTGCTGATTGTAGCTGGGGGGGTGAGGGTACTGCATGAACCCAGCTGGGCTCTGGGGAGTGTATGGGCTGGGCACAGGGCTGTTCTGCTGGGGGATGAACCGACTCCCTGAGCTCGACTGTGGGGAGACAAATCCCCGGCTGCCATGGGAGACAGAAGATCAGGAGACCAGGATCAGATGGTGTGTCAGTGTTTTTTCACTAGCTATGTGAAGACAACCTAAAACATGTCAAACATCAGATTCTATTGAATGTAATTTGCTAGGATATATCAGAGGTCTGTGACATGGTGGGGGGAAACCATGGAATAGGGTTCAAGATTACAATCGCCAATGTATAGAGACATCACTCACCTGGATGGATTAGGAGACATTGAAGCCTGCTGAAAGTTTGCTGACTGGGCTGGGCTGCCATGCATGGAATTCTGTATTGGTTTGTACTGTTGCACCATCGGCTGCTGCATGACATCTGCAAACAAAAAGGACAACAAATAAACCCAAATAAATTGTTAAGATATACTAGTTAATTTGAGACAATACGATTGAATTCTAAGTACCCAAGTAACTTGAACTAATAGTTCAATGGTCCAGTTTTGGGTATAAAACACAAATTGGTGGTGAAGATAGGGTCTTGATTAGATATACTAAAAGGAACATTTCTACACTCAGTTCCTATTACAAATTGGTAAATGCAGCGTCGACAACCAGCTGCTACTAAGGGTGAGTTAGTATAGTAAATCAAAAAAGGTGCACTAAGCAGAAATCACTCTGCCTTTTCCTTGTTCCTAAAATTCAAAATAGTTAACCTAATTTCAGTTAATGTGACCAAACTATCAAGTATAGTGTAGAGAATCACTGTATCATCTAAACCACTAAAATATATTTTCCATAAACAAAAATATTGTATTTTCAGCTATTTGAAGCTGGCGTATAAAACAAAGTAAGAGGTAAAACTGAAATTTAAAAAAGCAAAGAACAGAAAGAGCGCACAGAACAGATTTACTACTTCTTAGACTTGCTTTCAACGAGAATGACAGATCTATAATTCACATCTGTGAATTTGATCAGATCGCCCAAAGAAAGTGACATATTGCAGCTTTAATCCATTAGCCAATCGACAGCGTCCATAAAGACTTAGAAAAAGGAAATTGATTTGTTTAAGAAAATAAAGATCTTAAAATGACAGCTTCCCCCTAACAGTAAAAATCAGTAAATTAGCCTTTCACTTTAAGGTTGAGGGCAAGGATTTGTCTTCTTTCATTGCTCACTCCAGGTCGCAGTTGTAAATGAGAACTTGTTCTCAACTGGCCTAGTTAAATAAAGGTGAAATAAATTTAAAAAAATTTAAAACTCTATTCCGTATCTGTCTTCAGTTTGTTTAGAGTAACAATTGTTTACAAAATAAAGTGGCCTTCAAAGTGTGTGTACTTTTCTCCCTGAAGATGCCGGGATTCCTGGACAGCACCGTCTGGAGCAGCGCCGGCACGTCGCCCTCTGGCTCATCACTGCCCAGGTTGTCCTTCAGCTCTCTGTGGGGGAAAGGCAGCAGGTCATGTCAAACATGTGCTCACAGAAAGACACGGCCATTGACACAAAATATCTGCATCGTTGAACAATTAATGACTCGGGGTTGAATACTCACATGTGCTCTGTGGAAACCTGGTTAAGACCGTGGGCCAGCTGGGAGACCAGGTTCTCGTCACGGCAGGCCAGCAGGCAGTTGACCTCCTCTGCGATCCTCCCATTGTAGAGCAGGCTTTTGGTGGTGGTGGCTGGGAGAGGAGAGGGCAGGGGTAGCTGATTCAACACTGCAACAGAGAAAGAAGAGGGACGCCGGTACAACAGACACACATGTGTTTTATTGCGACAGTTCATCACATGATGTTACAGCTGGAAATGACTAATCTCGTGGTTCATTCTGTGTGGAAGTGAAATAGAACAGGAGGACTTACAGTCTGTAAGGCTAGCAATCCCAGCAAGAGTGGTGATGGGAACATGAGGCATATCCCCATTCATGCTGAAGGTGGGGGGGCGGGGCAGTGTGGCGATACACAGGTTGCTCAGCGTCACAGCCGCCAGACCAGTACTCACATCTCCTTTGTTCTGGAAGAGAAAAAGACGGATTCACTGTAGGCTACTTCAAAACATAGGAGGGGCTGAAAAACATAATGCTAAACTCAATACGAGAAATAGACCATAAGTGTGACTCCTAAACCGTATCATTGCAGTCCATTTGAAATACCTTTCTGTAGGGCACTGTTCTGCATGGATTGAAACCAAGGACATTTCAGGAAGAAGTCCACAAGTCTGAAGAGAAAAAAAATGGCATAACATTTAATTGAAAAATGTATTGAAAAATTCAGCTAAAAAAATGATAGTGATTTAAATGTAAAAGTGTCAACTAGCTCCAAAACTCCTACTTGGCATTATGTTGCAGTTCACGTTAAAACCAATAGTGGAAAAACATAAGTGTGGTGTTGGTGGGACATTTGGCTATGTTCTCTAATAAACTGCAGTCGGAGGCTACGCTCTAATCACAATACATTGCCTTCTCATTATCAACAGAACAGCTCAATGAATGGCCCAATGTTAGCCCAGGTGTTGAGTCATACTGCCACCCACTCATCAAAGCATTCACAGCCCAGAGCTGAAAAAAACCATCAGACCAAAATAATGGCCCAAAACAAATGCAACACAACATATGTCACTGATTTGTCTCTTACAAACAGACCATGCTAAATCTATTAAGCTTTTTCATACTTAGAAAAGTAGATCTATAACTGAAGTAAAAGCATTGTGCACTGCTGCTACTGGCCGTTTATTATTTATGCATAGTCACTTTATCCATTGCTACATGTACAAATTACCTCGACTACACTGTATCGCCGCACACTGACTCGAAGGTACCCCCTGTATATAGCCTCGATGTTATGTCATTTTATTGTTACTTTATTTTGAAAAAAAAAAATACTGTAGTTTATTTAGTAAATATTTTCTTAACTATATTTCTTAAACTGCATTGTTGGTTAAGAGCTTGTTAGTAAGCATTTCACGGTAAGGTTGTATCTGGCACATGTGACAAATAACATTTGATCTACTTGAGTCCAGGATTGTGCTGAACTACCACTCTAACAATAAATGTCATGATTCATCAACTATAACAGTAGGAATCTCTCCGTGCTCCTCGGTTTAATTCAAAATATGATTTATTTGGTCCAACACTTTCTACAGGGATTTTGGACTTAGAAAGATTGTCTTCAAACTCTAAACTTTAATTATTTATTCTAAGAAAATAATGTTTGGTGTAGCCTCAGAAGATACTGACCGATGATTTGACAGAAACAAATATAATTTGTTAGTGTAATATTGAAATCACACACACACACAAAATAAACAATTTGACCCTAGCTTCCCTATACACACACATACAGTGACAGTCGTCAGTAGCCTGCCATACTACTGACAGCTGGGAGACTGACAGGCCAGAGCACAAAGGAACAGATGCAGTGATGACTGTGGGGGGGTGAGGGGGGTCATCATCAATAATATTACGAGATCAACGCAATAGTGCTTGAAAACTTAAGGGGATTGTTTTTGTTGGTTATGCATTTAAAACAACAACTAAATGTTTTTCCTCAATTTGTCATGTTTATGAACGATAGATAACTAGCTAACAGTACCGCGTTAGCTGATGTTCACCAAACTAATTTAATAGTAGCTAGCTAATTGCCCCACATTTCAGAGGTGAACTTTATAAAGGAGTAACGTTACGTATTGAAAACATATGAGGTGGCTAAATAAAATCCTCAGTATTTATTAACATATTTTACGTTAGCTTGCTAAATTAACGTTATGTTCTCACGCGAACCAACCTACACAATATTATCCAACTCAATGTTGTTGATATATCGTTAGCTAACTGTCTAGCTAGTTACTGTAATCAATTAAATAATCGGGTTAGATTACGTTAGCCTAGCTAACTAGTTAGCTATTTATCTTTACTTGTGGCAGGTCGGATTAACGTTCGTCAGCTAGCTAGTTAGCAAACAATAGTCGTTGCTATTTTGATTAGCAGTTAGTTACTAGCTACGTTGATCAACTACGCTAACTTTAGCTAACGTATCTAGTTAAACAGAAAATCAGTAAAGCCCTTGCTAGCTAACTAGCTAGTTAGCTAACAAGCGCTGGCCTAATATCTCGACATAGTTCACTATTTTTACCAGACAAGCGATTTGATCATTCGGGTATATAACGTTAGCAAGCTAGTTAACTACCTAATACTCGGGCTCCGGGCCTACCTACTAAGCGAGCGAAACGTACTGTAGTAACGTTAGCAAGTGGCAACGATGATAAACATGACGAGGAGAGAAACTAGCTAACGTTAACTGGCTACGTCGGTTAGCTAATAAACAACGCGACTTTAGTTTTGAGAATTGGTATATGAACATCAAACATTTATTGATAGTTTACATCACCATTTACCTTGTGATTTTTTTTTTGTTGTTGCTACGCTAGGTTGTCCTGGTCTGTGTGTCTCTCTAGCTCCCCCTTTCTTCTCTCTTGTTGCTCCTCCAACAGACCTCCGTTCTTGACTTGCCAGCTAACGTTAGCCGTCCAGCTAAACTAGCAGTCAACAATAATCTGGGTTGGGCAGATTCTTTCTTCTTCCGTCATACGGCGGGGTTGAATGTTTGAACGGAAGTATATTGGGGACACATTCGTTCGGTTTGAGTTTCTGTCGGTCTAAACCGACATGGATAAATCTGTGGCCAATTTCGCTTGTATATGTGTGTGGGGAGGGGGTTAAAAAAATTAAAAAATATGACGATTGTTGCGGTGAGACTTCTCTCTTAGAACAAAATGCCGACCGGAAGTGCCGCCGTCGGAGTGACCTCCATCGGCGCCAAAACGAGATGCCAAGTTTGAAGGAATCACCAGTATGTGGCGCAAGACAAACAAACCTACAATCTATTTTAAATAATTGAACGTAAGTGTTTATAG
Organism: Oncorhynchus nerka; assembly: GCF_034236695.1. Taxonomy (NCBI): domain Eukaryota; kingdom Metazoa; phylum Chordata; class Actinopteri; order Salmoniformes; family Salmonidae; genus Oncorhynchus; species Oncorhynchus nerka. Next base: position 10,997,786 of record NC_088422.1, on the reverse strand, counting down.
ATCGATTTAAAACTGTCTGGGAATCCTCCAATGTAAAATCTTTGAATTCAGCGCATTTTTTTTATGTTAAAATGATTTCACTCAATTTCATTCTTTGAACGATTTCCCAGGGGGTTTTCACTCCCATATCCCTGTTTCCATATCCACCCCTGGTTATGGGTGATAGTGGAATGAAGGACCTTTTGTTCTTGTTGGGAATCAGTTGTATTGTTTTGTTGAATCTGGTGTGTTAACTTTAGGCTGTGACAAAAGCCTGCATGCCAATTTCTCAGGGAAGGCTTGAAGAACACTAGCTAGGCCTACATGAAGAATGTTTGCATAATTGTTTATATTTGTTATAATAGGCCTATGAAAACAATGTCATCGCATGAGGCCTGACAGTGCAGTGTGCACAAACATTCCATCTGTGATAAAGTGGAAGTTCTTCAACGGCTGAGGCGCAAACTCATAACCCTCAGCATAGGCCCACACGAGGCATCATCAATAGGTCTACCACTGACCCAGAAAAAACAAGGCATTTCTGGATCCGGGGCAACAGCAGGCCTACTTCTAGGTCTCAGGATGCACTTATAGGCTTCTGTTACTAGGCCTACACATCCATCATTGGCCGACCCTCCATATGCTCTTTCTATTTTCAAAAGATTCAAATTTAAAGGCATATGCCCTGGAAATGTAAGCAGTGTCTAACTGTGTTACAAAGTGGTGGATAACACGTTGACTTTATAAAGTGTACCAAGAGTTTCCCCTTTGTTTACGGCCATACCAGTCTGAATATGCCCGATATTGGAGGCTAAACAGCAGGGTCGAGCCTGGTTAGTCGGGCCTGCTTTGATTGGAGACCGCCTGTGAATACCAGGTGCTGTTAGCTTTTTGGCCAGTAGAGTGCATTCTTGTATTAACTAACGGAATTTCAGCAGAGGGCAGCTTTTATTTATGAATAGCAATAATATAATGTATTTTTATTTTACTAAATGTAGCCAGTATGTGCTTAATTCCCCATCCTAATATGATCAAAATAAATTATGTAATGTGGCCGCTGTCCACTAAAGGTGGTGCTGATTGTTGTGCTGTCACTGATTGTGTTGTTCAACTTGGTTATGTTAGTCTATCTCCCTTAACATTTTTGTCAGGATTCTATGTCCTTTATTTTTTTTAACTATGAATCTGTCAATCTCTATGTAAAGGTTTTTGTATTTCTGTGTATTTGACAGGCTCTCAATTGAATTAATTGAGCAATCAAATATTGAATTAGAATGTCATAAGAGGAAATGCTGGGGCAGGGAGGGAATAGCAGCATCTTGGAGCCTTCCTTCCCTGTGTTGATGTGTAGTGAGTTGCTGGCTCACATAGCGCCTGCATTGGATTCACTCAGCTCACACGGGGAGGAAGGAGGAGGCGCGCAGAGATGAAGAAGAAGCATAGAGATAGATAGAGGACACATCTTTGCATCCATGCCATTATAGCGTTGGTGACCACATGGGCAGCACCATTGAGGCTATCTCCATTTTGAAGTAGTCAATTATCTTCTTCAAGATTGGCTGATCCCTCCTTTTCTGCCAATGAAGTTGGAAGTCCCACCCTGTTGACTACATTAAAAATGGTGGAAACTCTTATTGGAGCTGCCCATGCTAACATGGCCTTTTGGCCACTAGAGGCCTCTATCATTCTTTATGAGGAGAAGCTACTTGTGAGCAACTTATACCCTGACCGGCTGGGCTACATTGGTTTCAGGAGGGGGAAGCATTTTGGAGCCTTCCTTCCCTGTGTTGATGTGTTGTAAATACTTGTGCCCTTAGTGGCTGGTCAGCTGCATTGACTTCACTTAAGTCATGCAAGGAGGAATGAGGAGCCTTACGGTGATAGGAAAGTATCCAATCGGAAGGTGTGATTACTGCAAGGAAACAGAGACAGTGGAACATGTGCTGATACAGTGTGGGGCCCAGTATGAGAGGGAAAGAGAGAGACTGAGATCCTGTTTGAGGGAGATGGGGATACAGGAATTAAGTAGAACATCGTAAAAAAAAAAGTGTGGGCAGCATGAGAGGGAAAGAGAGAGACAGATACGGTGTAGTCAGTATTAGAGGGAAAGAGAGAGATTGATACAGTGTGGGCAGTATGAGGGAGAAGTGGCTACAGGAATTAAGTAGAACATCGTAAAAAAAGATATAATAATAATTAAAATGGGGCTTGCAGGTAGGCTTTAGCCCCTCCCTGTCTCTGGTCTCTCTCAATGTGTTCCAGTACATCAGAGCCCCCTGGATTACCCCCCCCAACCGGTCTCTGGCCCACACTATAGTACAGTTTGTAGCAGTAATGCACCATAACGTTGGATGCCAACCGCCGATAAAACCACAGAAGAAGAAGCAGCAGCAGAGGAGCTGTGCGCATGGAGGTAGGAGGAGGGAGTTAGTTGCCAACAAGACAAGTTATTTTATGGCACAGGTTTTTGTGTACCACTTGGAGAGGGAACCTCTCAGTCAAAGAGAAGATGTTGGATAAATTACAACACTTTGGTGGTGGACAAAATTTAATTTGACAAGAGCGAGGATGAATTGCCTGCGGTGGGAGGTGTGGTGAAGATGGCCTAGGTTGAGCCTCTTCCCAATGATGATGAAGAAGATTCTGGCCCAGTGGGAGTGACGTTTTTTGGAGAGAATGGATCCTTGCCTTCTGGCGGATCTATATGTGATGTACGGTTGGGTTGAGAAGAGGTTGTGGACTGTTGAGTCAGGGAAAGTAACTCGAAGTGGACTCATAATGATTTCTTGTGTCTTCCGTGCAGAGGGAGCGGGCGCTCCAAACCACACACCTAGGGACAAGAACTGTGACTTGCTTTGCTCTCTGGAGCAGGGCGCCATTTAAAGGAATGTTAACTGGAGTGGCGTTAAGTGTTGAGGAGAATCAACTGAAATGGAAGATTCCCGGTGTATGTGACTTCCACCGTTTGGTGCGACGCAGACCAGGTGGAGAGCGTGCTGTAACAGAGAAGACACTGTCTGTTCGGCTGATGATCCAGAGTCTTTACCCAACCAAGTCAAGGATGTGTCAATTATCCTGTGAGAGCTGTTGTCCCGAACCCATTACGGTGTTTTAGGTGCCAAGCTTATGGTCATGTAGCAGCAGTGTGTAGGAGGGAGATTCCTAGATGTGAGAAGTGTGCAGGAGGGCATGAGACAAAGGAATGTGTAGTATTGGTGGAAAAAGTTGTGTGTGTAAACTGTAGGGGTACCCATGGTGCTGGAGATCAGAGGTGTGCGGTGAGAGAAGGGCAGGTTGAGGTTGTCAGGATCAGAGCAGTACAGAAGGTGTCGTATGCTGAGGCAGTGAAGAGAATAGTAGAGGAAAATAGTTCCAGGGTGAGGGATTCTGAGAGGATCCCTGTGAGTTGGCCGAGGCCAATTGCGAGTGATAGGAATAACATGTTCTTCAGTAAGTTTGGCTTCTTAACGTCATAGCCATGGTTATTAACTGTACCACAGAAATGTAATAGAATATAGATGTTGTGGTGGCTGCTGCAGAGAAATACTTGAGATTACCAGATTTTACTGCAGAAGAGTTACAGGGGGTAGTGGTAGTGTTCTGTCCTCCCAGGCTGTTGGCCTGATGTAGGATTAGATAGGGTTAAATAGTGGAATGGAGTGGTGTTTTAATGAGGATTAGATATTATTAAAAAGTGGAATGGAGTGGTGTTTTTTATGGGGATTAGATAGGATTAAATAGTGGAATGGGATGGCGTTTTAATGAGGATTAGATAGGGTTAAATAGTGGAATGGAGTGGTGTTTTAATGAGGATTAGATAGGGTTAAATAGTGGAATGGAGTGGTGTTTTAATGAGGATTAGATAGGGATAAATAGTTGAAAGGAGTGGTGTCTGTATGAGGATTAGATAGGGATAAATAGTGGAATGTAGTGGTGTTTTAATGAGGATTAGATAGGGATAAATAGTGGAATGGAGTGGTGTTTTAATGAGGATTAGATAGGGATAAATAGTTGAAAGGAGTGGTGTTTGTATGAGGATTAGATAGGGATAAATAGTGGAATGTAGTGGTGCTTTAATGAGGATTAGATAGGGCTAAATAGTGGAATGGAGTGGTGTTTTAATGAGGATTAGATAGGGATAAATAGTTGAAAGGAGTGGTGTTTGTATGAGGATTAGATAGGGATAAATAGTGGAATGTAGTGGTGCTTTAATGAGGATTAGATAGGGCTAAATAGTGGAATGGAGTGGTGTTTTAATGAGGATTAGATAGGGATAAATAGTTGAAAGGAGTGGTGTTTGTATGAGGATTAGATAGGGATAAATAGTTGAAAGGAGTGGTGTTTTTATGAGGATTAGATAGGGATAAATAGTGGAATGGAGTGGGGTTTTCATAAGCATTAGATAGGGATAAATAGTGGAATGGAGTGGTGTTTTTATGGGGATTGGATAGGGTTAAATAGTGGAATGGAGTGGTGTTTTAATGAGGATTAGATAGGGCTAAATAGTGGAATGGAGTGGTGTTTTAATTAGGATTAGATAGGGTTAAATAGTGGAATGGAGTGGTGTTTTAATGAGGATTAGATAGGGCTAAATAGTTGAATGGAGTGGTGTTTTAATTAGGATTAGATAGGGTTAAATAGTGGAATGGGGTGGTGTTTTAATGAGGATTAGATAGGGATAAATAGTGGAATGGGATGGTGTTTTTTTACGACGGCTAATAGTTTTTGTATTACCAAGTATAATTGATTGTACAGTAGGTGGCGGCATGCACCTCTTACGCTTGTTTGCGGATCGCCATAATACCATAGAAGAAGAAAAGGAAGAAGAAGACGCAGGGGAAAAAGAGCAGCATCTCGGAACCTTCCTTCCCTGGGGTTTTCTAATTTGGGCAAAAATCCGTGCTCTCTCATCCGTTACCCAGAAACCGATAGGTAGTCGAGGAGTGTGTTAATTAATTTAGTAGGGAAACGGAAGACGGTCCATCCCTCCTCAATAGCCTCCTTTTGGCGAGGAAGCACAAATGTATCCTAACTGAGTCCTTCATGGAAGAGTTTTGAAATCTGCCAGACCCCCTTTGAATCAGCTATTGGTTTCTCAAAGGAGAAAAGCATGCAAACATTTAAAAACCATATGCTACTTATGATATATGAAACCATATTCTACTTATGAAATGATATGCTACTTATATGATATGAAATTATATGCTACCTATGATATGAAATGATATGCTACGTATGATATGAAATGATATGCTACTTATATGATATGAAATATGCTGCTTATGATATGAAATGATATGCTACTTATGATATGTTACTTATCCCTTTATCTATAAAATGTCTTGCACACCTAGCTAAATTAGTTTCATCACTTTATACATTCATTTTGAGATTCCACTCTTGACTCCATTTGCCTGATGACGTGTGATTGGAGGAGAGTCATTTCATACAAGCGCATTTCCATCCACTTTCCCTCCACTAACCAGGTTTCCCTCCACTAACCAGGTTTCCATCCACTTTCCCTCCACTAACCAGGTTTCCATCCACTTTCCCTCCACTAACCAGGTTTCCCTCCACTAACCAGGTTTCCATCCACTAACCAGGTTTCCATCCACTTTCCCTCCACTAACCAGGTTTCCATCCACTAACCAGGTTTCCATCCACTTCCCCTCCACTAACCAGGTTTCCATCCACTTCCCCTCCACTAACCAGGTTTCCATCCACTAACCAGGTTTCCATCCACTTTCCCTCCACTAACCAGGTTTCCATCCACTTTCCCTCCACTAACCAGGTTTCCATCCACTTCCCCTCCACTAACCAGGTTTCCATCCACTTTCCCTCCACTAACCAGGTTCCCATCCACTTCCCCATCACTAACCAGGTTTCCATCCACTTCCCCTCCACTAACCAGGTTTCCATCCACTTTCCGTCCACTAACCAGGTTTCCATCCACTTCACCTCCACTAACCAGGTTTCCATCCACTTTCCCTCCACTAACCAGGTTTCCATCCACTTTCCCTCCACTAACCAGGTTTCCATCCACTTTCCCTCCACTAACCAGGTTTCCATCCACTTTCCCTCCACTAACCAGGTTTCCATCCACTTTCCCTCCACTAACCAGGTTTCCATCCACTTTCCCTCCACTAACCAGGTTTCCATCCACTTTCCCTCCACTAACCAGGTTTCCATCCACTTTCCCTCCACTAACCAGGTTTCCATCCACTTTCCCTCCACTAACCAGGTTTCCATCCACTTCCCCTCCACTAACCAGGTTTCCATCCACTTTCCCTCCACTAACCAGGTTTCCATCCACTTCACATCCACTTTCCCTCCACTAACCAGGTTTCCATCCACTTTCCCTCCACTAACCAGGTTTCCATCCACTTTCCCTCCACTAACCAGGTTTCCATCCACTTTCCCTCCACTAACCAGGTTTCCATCTACTTTCCCTCCACTAACCAGGTTTCCATCTACTTTCCCTCCACTTTCCCTCCACTAACCAGGTTTCCATCCACTTTCCCTCCACTAACCAGGTTTCCATCCACTGTCCCTCCACTAACCAGGTTTCCATCCACTTTCCCTCCACTAACCAGGTTTCCATCCACTGTCCCTCCACTAACCAGGTTTCCATCCACTGTCCCTCCACTAACCAGGTTTCCATCCACTGTCCCTCCACTAACCAGGTTTCCATCCACTGTCCCTCCACTAACCAGGTTTCCATCCACTTTCCCTCCACTAACCAGGTTTCCATCCACTGTCCCTCCACTAACCAGGTTTCCATCCACTGTCCCTCCACTAACCAGGTTTCCATCCACTGTCCCTCCACTAACCAGGTTTCCATCCACTGTCCCTCCACTAACCAGGTTTCCATCCACTGTCCCTCCACTAACCAGGTTTCCATCCACTTCACCTCCACTAACCAGGTTTCCATCCACTTCACCTCCACTAACCAGGTTTCCATCCACTTTCCCTCCACTAACCAGGTTTCCATCCACTTCCCCTCCACTAACCAGGTTTCCATCCACTTCACCTCCACTAACCAGGTTTCCATCCACTTTCCCTCCACTAACCAGGTTTCCATCCACTTCCCCTCCACTAACCAGGTTTCCATCCACTTCCCCTCCACTAACCAGGTTTCCATCCACTTCACCTCCACTAACCTGGTTTCCATCCACTTTCCCTCCACTAACCAGGTTTCCATCCACTTTCCCTCCACTAACCAGGTTTCCAACCACTTCCCCTCCACTAACCAGGTTTCCATCCACTTCCCCTCCACTAACCAGGTTTCCATCCACTTCCCCTCCACTAACCAGGTTTCCATCCACTTCCCCTCCACTAACCAGGTTTCCATCCAACCTTTTTATGCAAATAAAGTACGTCCGATTAAATAACTTCCTGCCTGATGGAAAAAGCTAATTTGTCGGTAAACTTTCCAAATGTCGACAAAACAAAATATGCTAGACAAGGTGGGATCTTTTTGTGTTGGTAAAACTAATTATGCGAGAAATGTCAGTGGAAACGCTTTTATGAGCAAATATTGACATAATAACCATGATAAGGAAGTAGGCTTGGAGTCACAGGATGACATGTTGTGTGGTCCTCCCACTACGACTCGAACCGAACGAGGAAATCATGCAGTTTATTAGGCTACAGATGAAAGTTATGATGAACCTCCCAGGGGTGGTGAATGTGAAAGAGGATGAGCTCGATGCTCCTTTCCAATACATCTGGAGAGTTTATTCTGGTGACATGATCATCAATCATTGGCTGCCGTTCAGCAAATATAAATAATCTTACTATTTTGTCCATAATAATCTCATCACGTAGGCCAAGTCATTCCATGGAGGGCTGCTGGTTCATCTTCTCCTCCTTCTTCTTCTTCTTCTTCATTTGGCAAATCGCGACCAACTGGCAGGTGTGTACACCGCCACCTACTGTACTGGAGTATGAGGCTGGTCACGACCTATCTATACCCACATATTCTCTTAACTAACCCTGAATTTCTAATAAAATAAAATAATTCCCTACAAATCTCACTACGACCATCACTCCCACCCAAAATACCACCCTCTCCCCTTTCCCGCCCAACCTCTCTGACCCTATCAAACGACCTCTCCCTTTCTACATCATACATTTCACAATATAAAAATACATGATCAACCATTTCCTCTACCATACATCCATTACACATTCCAGGACCATGTTTCCCTATCAATTTCATAGATGAATTCAATCCCATATTCCTGATATCATCCTATACAACATAACCTCCTCCCTTCTGTTCCCATTATATGACACTATCTCCCGTGCAGATTTCATTGTATTATAACAATTTCTGCCCTTACTACTTTCATCCCATTGTCTCTGCCAGCAATCTAACCCATTTTCCAGAGTCAATGTTTTCATTTCCTCTCTACCCATCTGCACCATTATATCCACAATATTCTTTCTCACTGCTCTTTTTGCTATTATATCAACCGTATCATTTCCATTCTCCTGTATGAGCCGGAATCCAACAGAACTGAATTCCAATACCATGTCTTTGTAACCCAAACAACAGCATCATTATTTCTACCCATAAATCCTCACGTTCTGACGTTCCTGATCTTAAACTACACTAAACTGATGCAGAGTCCCAACATATTACTAGTCTTCTTGATTGTGCCTCTTCTATCCATTGGACTCCAACAATTATAGCAACCATTTCTGTTGAATATACAGATAAATCATTTGTTAGTCTCTTGCATAGATTAATATAGAAATCAGGAATGAATAGACCTGCTCCTGTCTTCCCATTCATGAGATCCTTTGAACCATCTGTATACACTGCAAGACAAGAATAAAACGTATTACTACTATATTGACCCACTATTGTTCCTACATTATTTTCTCACACCACTGTTTCTTTTCTTCTGTCAGGCTCAGATCAACATGTGGTCTTGTATAAAACCACAGTGGCACATTTCCTATTGCCACAGATGGCCTTATAACAACATCTCTGAGTCCATATTCATCAACCCTTTTCCCAATCTCTGGGCCAAAACCTCTCTTTTGATATTGTTCATATTCCCAGCACTCTTCCAGTACTGACAGTATATGATGGTCTACCATACCACCCTTCAATCCAGTATGCCAGGGCTGGCTTAACTCTTCTAAGGGATAGTGGCATTTACCCAGTATCTACTTGTGAAGCCTCAACCGGTGTAGTTTTAAATGCACCACCGCACATCCTGAATGCACTCGCTTGCATCCTATACTATTGACATCACTTCCTTCATTGGCAAAGCTTTGGTCCTCTCAGTACTAACTTTAACGAATGCATCAAGGCTGGTTCTTCATTTTCTGAATCTACTCTGGTGTGGCCTTAATAGACCCCTATGTCCCAGATAATACATCAATCTGCCTACAATCCTGCTGGATTTAGGTTTTTCCTTTCAATTAAGACCTAAACAACCAGGTGAGGGGAATTCCTTACTAATTAGTGACCTTAATTCATCAATCAAGTACAAGGGAGGAGAGAAAACAGACAACTGGCCCTCCGTGGAATGAGTTTGACACGTGCTGTAGGCTATACCTGCACTGTATCTGTTAGCTGATAGCTAAGGTACGTGTCATACCAAAGTGGGAACATTCGCTACAGATTAAAACACTTCCTTTTTTGTCTGACAACACCATCAGCTGAAAATATGATGGAAACCCATTTCACATATTTTTTTTAACAGGTACATTTTCTATTTGTTTATTTTATTTAACCTTTATTTAACTAGGCAAGTCAGTTAAGAACAAATTCTTATTCACAATGACGGCCAAACCATAACCCGGACAACGCTGGGCCAATTATGCGCCGCCCTATGGGACTCCCGATCACAGCTGGTTGTGATACAGCCCTGGATCGAACCCGGTTCTGTAGTGATGCCTCTTGGCTTGCGATGCAGTGCCTTAGACCGCTGCGCCACTCGGTCCCCAAAAGTGATTTTTATGTGCATGTCATCATGCACAGCTTTATATCTGCAAAAAGAAGGTTTGATGGAAACACATCTCAGGTGGGAAAGTGTGCTGTTTTTATGCAGATTTGTGAATATTCACGTTAAAGTCTGTCACCAATTGGATGGAAACCTAGCTCATGAAACCGCTCGCATGTGCTGTGTGCATTTTAGAATGTTTTTTCTTCATTCCCCCTACATGCTGGGTTCTTAACACCTCTATCTAGACTCCCACTGGGAGGAGGAGGAAGACGCATATTCAAGGAGGAAGGAGTAGCATATATATGTCAAAAATGTGATGTGAAAATATATACTTCCACACTATGAGGTTGGTATAATACTGTGAAATTGTGAAAATTATGATAATGCCCTTTTAGTGTTTAATTGTTATTATTTTTATGTCTCCTTTATTTAACCAGGTAGGCTAGTTACTAGAATTGACAGATGTGGAAAATGAAAAACCCAGTGGAATATCAGAATTTCTGCCTGACAGGCCCAGTGGGCAGCGGCTGTAGAGTTCTGTCTGACAGGCCCAGTGGGCAGCGGCTGTAGAGTTCTGTCTGACAGGCCCAGTGGGCAGCGGCTGTAGAGTTCTGTCTGACAGGCCCAGTGGGCAGCGGCTGTAGAGTTCTGTCTGACAGGCCCAGTGGGCAGCGGCTGTAGAGTTCTGTCTGACAGGCCCAGTGGGCAGCGGCTGTAGAGTTCTGTCTGACAGGCCCAGTGGGCAGCGGCTGTAGAGTTCTGCCTGACAGGCCCAGTGGACAGCAGCTGTAGAGTTCTGCCTGACAGGCCCAGTGGGCAGCGGCTGTAGAGTTCTGCCTGACAGGCCCAGTGGACAGCGGCTGTAGAGTTCTGCCTGACAGGCCCAGTGGACAGCGGCTGTAGAGTTCTGTCTGACAGGCCCAGTGGACAGCGGCAGTAGAGATCTGTCTCATTTTTATTTTTTATTTCACCTTTATTTAACCAGGGAGGCTAGTTGAGAACAAGTTCTCATTTACAACTGCGACCTGGCCAAGATAAAGCATAGCAGTGTCAACAGACAACAACACAGAGTTACACATGGAGTAAACAATAAACAAGTCAATAACACAGTAGAAAAAAAAGGGGAGTCTATATACATTGTGTGCAAAAGGCATGACGAGGTAGGCGAATAATTACAATTTAGCAGATTAACACTGGAGTGATAAATGATCAGATGGTCATGTGCAGGTAGAGATACTGGTGTGAAAAGAGCAGAAAATTAAATAAATATAAACAGTATGGGGATGAGGTAGGTAAATTGGGTGGGCTATTTACCGATGGACTATGTACAGCTGCAGCGATCGGTTAGCTGCTCAGATAGCAGATGTTTAAAGTTGGTGAGGGAGATAAAAGTCTCCAACTTCAGCGATTTTTGCAATTCGTTCCAGTCACAGGCAGCAGAGAACTGGAAGGATAGGCGGCCAAATGAGGTGTTGGCTTTAGGGATGATCAGTGAGATACACCTGCTGGAGCGCGTGCTACGGGTGGGTGTTGCCAAAGCTGTTTGAAAAGACTGCCTGTTTGGGTGGGATGGAGCTTTGACCTGCCTGGTGACATCACCAGGAGGTAAATTAGTTAATAGACCAATAAGAAATAGTTCCAAATCTCTCTGCCAATAATACCTAGTTTTGAGTATTCCCCTCCTTACTCAGACCATTTCCAGACAGTCCCAGCAAAGTTATAGCTTGAGAAATTGCTCTTTGCTAATTGAAAACAATCACAGTAAGGTATAAGGTACTTAATTGTTACCCAGAAATGATTTGATTTGGAAAAAAAACAATTAAAACGGCTGCATTTGACCTTTAAATATATTTTAGAACAAATATGTTAGGCCAATTTTAAATATTACATGTATCCTTAAAATGCACACAAATATATATGTTAAATCCTTTTTTTTGTATGGGAGTTCACACTGACAACAAGCTGGTGCTTTTTAGGCTGAATCAAATACACTGAATCGCTTTAGAATATTGAGGTTTACTGAGGGGCGTTTGAAAATCAAGTGAAGAAGCAGTTTTAAACATGTCCTTAAGATGTCAGCAAAAACCCAATTTATTCACATGTGTCAAAGCAACGGTCTAATCAGTTCCTGATTAATTTGGGCCTTACACACTCCAACAGAACCACATTGTGATGTGGCACCTCCAGTTTCTCCCCTTCACATGACCATATGTCATATATTGTACATTTGGGATACGTGTTGAGTGGGAATCTACACTCTGATATTAGAAACCACACTCTGTTACAGGCTTATGTTCATATCAATTTCATTCTGTAGCTGCATGAATTACACTTTTTGATTGGTGATGAGTATTTTACCCTGTGCCCATAGAGGGTGAATGTCCATTATTTTCTTCAAAATGGTGAATTTGAACCTGCTGCATCTTACATGGTGCTGTCCAGGGGGAGTACTTGTACATCAAGCTGCCTCACACTACACAAACATATACAGTCAGCTCCAAGAGTATTGGGAGTGTGACACATTTTGTTGTTGTTTTGGCTCTCTACTCCACACTTTGGATTTGAAATGATACAATGACTATGAGGTTAAAGTGCAGACTGTCAGCTCTAAGTTGATGGTATTTTCATCCATATCGGGTGAACCATTTAGACATTACAGCACTTGTTGTACAATCGTGAATAATGATGAGTGAGAAAGTTACAGACACACAAATATCATACCCCAAGACAGGCTAACCTCTAACCATTACAATAACAGGGGAGATTAGTATTTGGGGGGATATGATGATATTTGTGGGTCTAACTTTCTCACTCATCATTATTCACGATTCATTCAAGACTATCCATAATCATGGTAGCATCCAGGGGTGTGGGCCTGGGTGGACACAGGCCCACCCACTGGCGAGCCAGGCCCTGCCAGGCTCAGATTGAACAAAAACTAAAAATATACACTTTTATATATATATATATATATATATATACAGTACTGTGCAAAAGTTTTAGGAAGTTGTGAAAAAATGCTGTAAAGTAAGAATGCTTTCAAAAATAGACATGTTTTGAAGGCAAAGGCTGGTCACACCAAATATGGATTTGATGGAGATTTTTCTTCTATTCACTCACTTTGCATTTAGTTAATTGATAAATATAATCTATTAACATGTCTATTTTTAAAACCTGTATTTCTATGCCAACGTGCGTATCATCAATTTCAAGAATATCAGATCACATGGTTGTTTAAAAGAAGCAGGTAAAAGTAGAGAAAAGGACAGGTGATAACACGAGGACACACAAAATGACACAGGTCTTTTAAAGTAGAGAAAAGGACAGGTGATAACACGAGGACACACAAAATGACACAGGTCTTTTAAAGTAGAGAAAAGGACAGGTGATAACACGAGGACACACAAAATTACACAGGTCTTTTAAAGTAGAGAAAAGGACAGGTGATAACACGAGGACACACAAAATGACACAGGTCTTTTAAAGTAGAGAAAAGGACAGGTGATAACACGAGGACACACAAAATGACACAGGTCTTTTAAAGTAGAGAAAAGGACAGGTGATAACACGAGGACACACAAAAATGACACAGGTCTTTTAAAGTAGAGAAAAGGACAGGTGATAACACGAGGACACACAAAATGACACAGGTCTTTTAAAGTAGAGAAAAGGACAGGTGATAACACGAGGACACACAAAATGACACAGGTCTTTTAAAGTAGAGAAAAGGACAGGTGATAACACGAGGACACACAAAATGACACAGGTCTTTTAAGGTAGAGAAAAGGACAGGTGATAACACGAGGACACACAAAATGACACAGGTCTTTTAAGGTAGAGAAAAGGACAGGTGATAACACGAGGACACACAAAATGACACAGGTCTTTTAAGGTCCATGTTTTATTAAAAACTATACAAATAAAAATCTACATTTCCTTTCAGTTTTTTGGGGGGGATTTTTACGTTTGTCGTTAATTATTTGAGGCGCTAACAAACAAGCATATCAAACATGACACCAAAATCAATTGTATGAAACTCGTTCAATCTTTTCAAAAGTTTGTTTCACATAGCTTCCACTTATTAGCCGGTGTAGATAGATATGGCATTTGGGAATGCTTCCTAAATGACACACTATTCCCTATGTAGTGTAATATAAATAGGTTACTACATATATAGGGACTGGGGTGCCATTTGGGACACACACAGGGAGTTGTTTAATAGCTAGAGAGGTTCTTAATAGTTAGAGAGGCTCTTAATAGCTAGGGAGATTCTTCATAGCTAGGGGGTATTTAATAGCTAGGGGGGTTCTTAATAGCTAAGGAGGTTCTTAATAGCTAGGGGGTTCTTAATAGCTAGGGGGTTCTTAATAGCTAGGGGGTTCTTCTAGTTCTCAAAGGAATGTCTTTACAAAAACTTCACAGCCATCATCCTCCTAAAGTCATCTTTTACTCTTCAAATTCTATATATACATATATCAAAACCTTTTTTCTATACAAAACAATTTCTATCAAAGACATTGAGAAGAAATATAAAATTCTCACTATATGAGTTTTAGAGCGTGATTACATGTTCTATTAGTTAATTCAATTTTTATGTTAATTCAAGTTGTATTTGTCGCACCTTTTGGGTATGTCACATAACAACCACACTCAATTCTACATTCTAGATTTTGTTCTGCCCAATCATTACGACAGTATAACCATAGAACTGGGAAGTACAATTTAATAGGATCTCGATTAGAATAATAGACTGAAAAGTTTAAAAGCAGAAAAGTACCAATTACCTTTAGTGCTCTATTTACAGCTGGCTCTAAGGAGGCGCGAGTGTCAAAGGCACGTTAGTTTGCAATTTCCTCGTGTAAAAACTGGCGCACTGGCATTTTCCAGGCCTCATGCCAGGTTTGGCAATTTAGCTGTTTAACATCAGCTCAATGGCGCTGAGGTGGTGGTGGTGGTGGGGGGGGGGGGGGGGGGCATATTTGATGTGTGTCCTTAAAAACGAGCGCAAGTGACAATTTTAACAGTTCTAAAGGGACGTTTTAAGACCCACAAAAAGCAGGTGTTAACATGTAACAGAGTTGATCATGGAATGGATGTTGAGAGAGGAAGTGCAGCCTATCCTGCCATGACGCACAGTGCCCATAGAAGGAAAGCTGTGCCTTTTGTGCTGGTGAATCTCATATTTATAAACATTAAAAAACGATTGGTTCTATCCCCCTATTTCGTTTAATTTGCTAGAAAACCAAGCACAACCTATCCTCCCTTTAATCAAGGCTGGTTTAGCAGGATCACATTGGTGCTGCTTTTTATCCTGGACATTATCCAAGTAGCTTATGATTAAAGGTGCTTGAAATGGTCTACCTGAATTTCGCTTGTTCAAATGGGCTATCCATCCCTTCTCCTATTACCGAAGATGCGCTCCTCCAAGTGATTCAGTCCTCCTATAATGCTATGTTAATGGGCGATTTTTTGAGAATCTACCTCGCACATAGGGAACGATACAATTGACAGGAATCTAGTATTTCGTTTACTGTAGATGTGCAAATGTTATGCGTGAAGACATTTAGGCCTGCGTGTGCACACAGTACCATGGAACGAAATAAGCGATTTATGATATCATGCTTCTGACCCGATCATATTTAGAAATATTGTTGTTTGAAAAACGTGTTGTTTAACGTTGTTTAACGTGTTGTTTAACGTTTGATTAACTTGATTAACCTATTATTAAGATTCACCTTCCATGTGTTTATGGTGAGGCTGGTTTAAGGCTCAAATGCAATGCAATTTAATCTGCTATTTCTGGAGAAGTGCAAATATGATCTGTGAGATGGTTCCATAATGTTTACAGAACATTACATTTGCGAGCAGTACATGACCCTTTTCTCTTCATAATGGATCTTTATCCCGTTTGGATGCGCGTAAAACCCTCCATAGTCTAAATTGCCTTGTCTGTATTATACGCCCAACGCAGCAATTGCGGTGCCTGTAACTGTATTTAAACATAGCCTATTTAAAACAAGTTATGGTTCCATTTGTATTAGAATTTGATTAGAATGATATACTGTCTTCTTTGGCTATATCAATATCCTAGGAAATGTAATATCACTTATTGACTACGTTTTGCATGTCCATGTCCAGCATGAAATAAACAGTACGCCTAGCCCCTATTTTAGTGAGAACGCTACAGCCTATGTTAACAATGTATTTCCATATTGAAAAAATGCAACTAGATCAATGTGGACTGCAAACATGTTCAACATATTTAGCTAATATGGGGGCAGGCTATTTAAGGAACAAGGTTATACTGTGAACCATCAGATCCTCCTCTCTACCCTCTCCGAGTTGGGCATCTCCGGCGCGGCCCATGCTTGGATTGCGTCCTACCTGACAGGTCGCTCCTACCAGGTGGCGTGGCGAGAATCTGTCTCCTCACCACGCGCTCTCACCACTGGTGTCCCCCAGGGCTCTGTTCTAGGCCCTCTCCTATTCTCGCTATACACCAAGTCACTTGGCTCGGTCATAACCTCACATGGTCTCTCCTATCATTGCTATGCAGACGACACACAATTAATCTTCTCCTTTCCCCCCTCTGATGACCAGGTGGCGAATCGCATCTCTGCATGTCTGGCAGACATATCAGTGTGGATGACGGATCACCACCTCAAGCTGAACCTCGGCAAGACGGAGCTGCTCTTCCTCCCGGGAAGGACTGCCCGTTCCATGATCTCGCCATCACGGTTGACAACTCCATCGTGTCCTCCTCCCAGAGCGCTAAGAACCTTGGCGTGATCCTGGACAACACCCTGTCGTTCTCAACTAACATCAAGGCGGTGGCCAGTTCCTGTAGGTTCATGCTCTACAACATCCGCAGAGTACGACCCTGCCTCACACAGGAAGCGGCGCAGGTCCTAATCCAGGCACTTGTCATCTCCCGTCTGGATTACTGCAACTCGCTGTTGGCTGGGCTCCCTGCCTGTGCCATTAAACCCCTACAACTCATCCAGAACGCCGCAGCCCGTCTGGTGTTCAACCTTCCCAAGTTCTCTCACGTCACCCCGCTCCTCCGCTCTCTCCACTGGCTTCCAGTTGAAGCTCGCATCCGCTACAAGACCATGGTGCTTGCCTACGGAGCTGTGAGGGGAACGGCACCTCAGTACCTCCAGGCTCTGATCAGGCCCTACACCCAAACAAGGGCACTGCGTTCATCCACCTCTGGCCTGCTCGCCTCCCTACCAGTGAGGAAGTACAGTTCCCGCTCAGCCCAGTCAAAACTGTTCGCTGCTCTGGCCCCCCAATGGTGGAACAAACTCCCTCACGACGCCAGGACAGCGGAGTCAATCACCACCTTCCGGAGACACCTGAAACCCCACCTCTTTAAGGAATACCTAGGATAGGATAAAGTAATCCTTCTCACCCCCTTAAAAGACTTAGATGCACTATTGTAAAGTGGCTGTTCCACTGGATGTCATAAGGTGAAAGCACCAATTTGTAAGTCGCTCTGGATAAGAGCGTCTGCTAAATGACTTAAATGTAAATGTTATAATGGGACTAACATTCGAATTCGAGTTGACGACAACACAATACATAAAAGACGGTAAATGCACAACTTGAAGCAACCATGGAGCATGTTCTGATTGGCCAGTGAGGGGCCAAGTCTCGACACACCACAACTGGATCATTCATCAAAACACAGCCCTTTCATGTCACCGCCAGCTATTGGGCTCATTGCATTTACGTTTGTTAAAATAGAGCCCTTAGACATCAAGGGTTTCAGTATCAAATCATGAAACTTGTTCAACTGTAAAAGGGATCCCTGTAATGTCTTTACACAAAAAGTCCAAAATTGTAAACATGCAGAAATTGTTTATATTTTTGGTATGATTATGTGAAAATGTCATACTGTTCAACTCCCACCTCCAGTTGAAACTAATATTTTGGCAGTTTTACAAAGAAAAACCTCCATCTAAAAAGCTCTGATGCAAAGGGTTTGGCAACCTATTCTGGTTTGTCAGCCGTAACAAAAATAATGACAAAAGCAAGAATGAAAGACCACATCATTTCACATCTGACATATCAAAAATAAATCATCTCTGTCAAACTGTTGAACTTTAAACACCATCAAATGGTATGGTAAAGGCATCTTATAGAAGAGTGGCAGGGACTCTTCGTTATTCCCTACCCAGAAAACAAGGGATGTACTGAGGACAATCAGCTCTGTTCCCAGTTAGGTTCCTTAAGGGTTTGGGATGGTCCAAAGGGAACATTCTCTGGGGGACCTTTTTATAGTTCCTAGTTTGTCCTGAGGACATTTTTAGGACGTTGTGTCATGGTAGCCTGAAGGTCCCCTGAACATTCTTGGGATGTTGTGTCATGGTCCCCTGGAAGTTTTTGTCACGTGATGGTCCCATGTGTCCTAAACCGTTATAAGTAATATAACGATATGGCGGTTTTCAGGTAAGTGGTAGGCTGTTCATCTAAAATAGTGTAAAAATCTATAATCAATGATTACATTTGACATGATCACTTCTTACTGACTATATGACCCCAACTTCATTTCTAACTCACAACCTCTGGATTTAGGATATGCTGATCAGGGGATGATGTGTAATGAAACTACAGGGGAGAACATTTCTTTGCGACCTTTTAGGGGACGAACAGGAAACTAGACAAAAACCTCCAGGAGGGACCATGACACAACGTCCTGACAACTTTAGGGGACCATTTTGTGACATCCTGGGGATGTCCTAATGACTCATTATTGTTTGCTGGGTATCTAATTCAGAAGTTCAACATTTTATGTATTTAATTCATACTAGGCACTTACAACCATTGATTTACAGTAGGGTCCGAAATGGTTGACACCCATAAAGATCAGTGGTGTAAAGTACTTAAGTAAAAATACTTTAAAGTACTATTTAAGTAGTTTTTGGGGGGAATCTGTACCATACTATTTATATTTTTGCCTCCTTTTACTTCACTACATTGCTAAAGAAAATAATGTACTTTTTACTCCATACATTTTCCCTGACACCCAAAACTACTCGTTACATTTTGACAGGAAAATGGTCCAATTCACACACTTATCAAGAGAACATCCCTGGTGATCCCTAAAGCCTCTGATCTGGCGGACTCACTAAACACAAGCGCTTCGTTTGTAAATTACGTCTGAGTGTGCCCCTGGCTATCCGTCAATAAAAAATTAAAAAATAAATTGTTCTGTTTGGATTTCTTAATGTAAGGACTGTGACCTGGTTTTTTTGTTATTTATTTTACCTTTATTTTACTAGGCAAGTCAGTTAAGAACAAATTCTTATTTTCAATGACGGCATAGGAACAGTGGGTTAACTGCCTTGTTCAGGGGCAGAACAACATATTTTTACCTTGTCAGCTCGGGGATTTGAGCCATACTTTTACTTTTGATACTTACCTATATTTGAGCAATTCCTTTTACTTTCGATACTTAAGTATATTATAAACCAAATACTTGTAGACTTTTACTCAAGTAGTATTTTACTGGGTGACTCTCACTTTTACTTGAGTCATTTTCTACGAAGGTATCTTTACTTTTACTCAAGTATGACAATTGAGTACCTATTCCACCACTGTTAAAGATGAGCAAAAATACTGTTTAAAATAATTAAAATACTGAGCTATGTTGTATGCTCCATTTCTTTTAAAAATTATATTATTTTGTACTTATACAATTGCTCAGAGAAATCGGATATTGTTTAACGAGTGATATATATATTCTTTTTTTTACCTCCCCTTGCGAAAATAATGACACTGAGCCTTTTTCTAAAAATGTGTTATAAGATTGGAGAACACATTGGGATCTTCGACCATTCCTCCATACAGAATCTTTCCAGATCCTTGATATCCTTTGTCTGCACTTATGGCCTGCCCTCTTCAATTCAAACCACAGGTATTTTCATGTCATTCCATAAGCGCAAGATCCCTCCCAATGTGTTATCCAACTCATAAAATATTTTATCAAAAGGCTCAGTGTAGTTATCCTCACAAGGTATTGAAAACAGGGGTGTCAATTATTTTGACCCTTACTTTTTTGAAAAAAAGAAATACACGACTTGTTAAACAAAATCAATTTTTTTCCCGCACAATTCTATAAGTATAAAATAATATTACTTTCCTTTTTTGTGCATACAATATAACTCAGTAATTTAATTACTTATTTGATACGGTCATTTTTGTTGATTTTTATCAACGGTGTTAATGATTTCAGACCCCACTGTATCTTCTTGATTAGATCAATATCAATAAGTTATTCAATGAAATCTAATCAGCACGAACGGCTGCAGAAGTCTTGATCAAATCAAATACATCCTGTACATACTCTTGGTTCAGCTTCTTGGTCTAAACAAACACTATCATTTTTTTTTGTGTTTTGAGGATTGATATGGGTTGCTTCCCTTTACCATGGGATTAAAAACACCACAGTGGTCAAACTGTTTGGTGCTACATCTTGGTCTCACTGACTGGAGGCTTCTCGTTTTCATGCTCGTTCTCGTGGGCGATGAGCTGGTATGATTTCTTGTCTTTCTCCTCCACCACAGAGTTCCCCATCTCCGCATCCTTGGATTGTAACTCATGACGAGACAGATACTCAACAATACCTGTGCCAATCGAGTCTCCCAGCACGTTAGTGGTGGTACGCAACCTGTCTCTGTATAAAATGGAGGGAGTCCAGTTGTTAGAGATAATATACCGTACAGAAGGGGAATGTAAACACTCAGAATATTACTCTTTCAGCTTTCCTACGAGGGACTCATTTTCACAAAAAAAAGGCAAGGTTTGCACAGAGGCAACACTTTGGTGTGAAATTTGGCAAAGGCATGCATGCACTACCCAGCCTATTTCTTAGAGAGAGAAAAAAACAGTTAATTTTCCATTGGAGGTTTGGCAAACTAAAACCAGGTGTATCATTTCACATACTTGTGGACATAATTTGTATTCAATAGGATTTATGAGGGATGCCCATTACGTCCTGCCAAGGCAGCAGCTATTCTACCTGGGGTTTATTAGGGATGTCCATTAGTTCCTGCCAAGGCAGCAGCTATTCTACCTGGGGTTTATTAGGGATGTCCATTAGTTCCTGCCAAGGCAGCAGCTATTCTACCTGGGGTTTATTAGGGATGTCCATTAGTTCCTGCCAAGGCAGCAGCTATTCTACCTGGGGTTTATTAGGGATGTCCATTAGTTCCTGCCAAGGCAGCAGCTATTCTACCTGGGGTTTATTAGGGATGTCCATTAGTTCCTGCCAAGCTACACTTCCTGTGGTTTATTAGGGATGTCCATTAGTTCCTGCCAAGGCAGCAGCTATTCTACCTGGGGTTTATTAGGGATGTCCATTAGTTCCTGCCAAGGCAGCAGCTATTCTACCTGGGGTTTATTAGGGATGTCCATTAGTTCCTGCCAAGGCCGCAGCTACACTTCCTGTGGTTTATTAGGGATGTCCATTAGTTCCTGCCAAGGCAGCAGCTATTCTACCTGGGGTTTATTAGGGATGTCCATTAGTTCCTGCCAAGGCAGCAGCTATTCTACCTGGGGTTTATTAGGGATGTCCATTAGTTCCTGCCAAGGCAGCAGCTATTCTACCTGGGGTTTATTAGGGATGTCCATTAGTTCCTGCCAAGGCAGCAGCTATTCTACCTGGGGTTTATTAGGGATGTCCATTAGTTCCTGCCAAGGCAGCAGCTATTCTACCTGGGGTTTATTAGGGATGTCCATTAGTTCCTGTCAAGGCAGCAGCTATTCTACCTGGGGTTTATTAGGGATGTCCATTAGTTCCTGTCAAGGCAGCAGCTATTCTACCTGGGGTTTATTAGGGATGTCCATTAGTTCCTGCCAAGGCAGCAGCTATTCTACCTGGGGTTTATTAGGGATGTCCATTAGTTCCTGCCAAGGCAGCAGCTATTCTACCTGGGGTTTATTAGGGATGTCCATTAGTTCCTGTCAAGGCAGCAGCTATTCTACCTGGGGTTTATTAGGGATGTCCATTAGTTCCTGTCAAGGCAGCAGCTATTCTACCTGGGGTTTATTAGGGATGTCCATTAGTTCCTGCCAAGGCAGCAGCTATTCTACCTGGGGTTTATTAGGGATGTCCATTAGTTCCTGTCAAGGCAGCAGCTATTCTACCTGGGGTTTATTAGGGATGTCCATTAGTTCCTGCCAAGGCAGCAGCTATTCTACCTGGGGTTTATTAGGGATGTCCATTAGTTCCTGTCAAGGCAGCAGCTATTCTACCTGGGGTTTATTAGGGATGTCCATTAGTTCCTGTCAAGGCAGCAGCTATTCTACCTGGGGTTTATTAGGGATGTCCATTAGTTCCTGTCAAGGCAGCAGCTATTCTACCTGGGGTTTATTAGGGATGTCCATTAGTTCCTGCCAAGGCAGCAGCTATTCTACCTGGGGTTTATTAGGGATGTCCATTAGTTCCTGCCAAGGCAGCAGCTATTCTACCTGGGGTTTATTAGGGATGTCCATTAGTTCCTGCCAAGGCAGCAGCTATTCTACCTGGGGTTTATTAGGGATGTCCATTAGTTCCTGTCAAGGCAGCAGCTATTCTACCTGGGGTTTATTAGGGATGTCCATTAGTTCCTGCCAAGGCAGCAGCTATTCTACCTGGGGTTTATTAGGGATGTCCATTAGTTCCTGTCAAGGCAGCAGCTATTCTACCTGGGGTTTATTAGGGATGTCCATTAGTTCCTGTCAAGGCAGCAGCTATTCTACCTGGGGTTTATTAGGGATGTCCATTAGTTCCTGTCAAGGCAGCAGCTATTCTACCTGGGGTTTATTAGGGATGTCCATTAGTTCCTGTCAAGGCAGCAGCTACACTTCCTGGGGTTTATTAGGGATGTCCATTAGTTCCTGTCAAGGCAGCAGCTACACTTCCTGGGGTCGAAATATATTAGAGCACTTACATTACATATAATACAAAATATAAAACACTACATCGTGTAAAATTATTACACCACTACATATCTACAATACAAAATATATAATACAACAATATTATGATTATCGTTGAACACAATGGGTATGTTTAAATAAACTCAGAAAAGAAAAGTGGAAACGCTCAGCCACTCGATCCCATGCATGAGATCTTTAGAGGAATCACATGTCGATAGAATCAGAAACAGATGGATTGGGGAGAATGGAATGTGAAGGGAGTATCTCACTACCTATACCGACTGAGTCTTCCCTTAGGCTTTGGTTTCTGTCCAGAGATGGAAATGAAGCTAACCCGTTAGTCACTGGCTAGTTTTCAGACCAGGCTAGTAGAACATATATCAAAATATAGCCCGAAATCTGTCTTCTTAAATATGGCATGGCATAGATTTTGGACCCTTGGCTAGTGGAACAACACATGGGCTGGTTAGAAACTGCAGTCTACTAGTCCAGCTAGTCACCCTGTGTTTGACACTGTCCACACAGTAACTATCCAAACTTCTTTACAAGATGATCATATCAGTCAAACTATTAATCATTGTTACAGAAAATACACTGTACTCACAGGAACCAATCCACTGCAATGATGAGGGTGATGTCATCAGTGGGCAGTCCAACAGAGGTCAGCACAATCACCATGGTGACCAGTCCAGCCTGTGGTATCCCAGCTGCACCGATACTTGCTGCGGTGGCCGTGATGCTATTCCACAGGACAGATAGACACAACCAAAGAAATAGATTAGATTAGATCAGGGTTTGCCAAACTCAGTCCTCAAAGGGTGCATGTTGGTTTTGCCCTAGCACTACACAGCTGATTCAAATGATAAACTAATCTAGTGGGGTGGCAGGTAGCCTAGTGGGGTGGCAGGTAGCCTAGTGGGGTGGCAGGTAGCCTAGTGGTTAGAGTGTTGGACTAGTAACCGAAAGGTTGCAAGATCAAATCCCTGAGCTGACAAGGTTAAAAAAAATCTGTCGTTCTGCCACTGAACCGGCAGTCATTGAAAATAAGAATTTGTTATTAACTGACTCACCTAGTTAAAAAAACGAATTTAACATGTACTGTTTGGGGTCCTGAGGACAGAGTTTGGGAAACATTGGATTAGATGAACACACTAGCTGCCAGTCCCACCTGTTATGCCATTCTAGTTCTGTGGACACATCACTTCTGTAAGAGACTTTTCGCTTAATAGGATTAGCCCTTTTTCTTCTTCAATTTTCGCCTTAAATGGCATACACAAATCTACCTGCATGGAGCTCAGGCCCTGAAGCAAGGATATGCATATTCTTGGTACCATTTGAAAGGAAACACTTTGTTGTTTATGGAAATGTGAAAGGAATGTAGTAGAATAGAACACAATAGATCTGGTAAAAGATAATACATAGCAGAAAAAAACAACGTTATTTTGTATTTTTTTTGTAGCATAATCTTTGAAATGCAAGAGAAAGGCCATAATGTATTATTCCAGCCCAGGTGCAATTTAGATTTTGGCCACTAGATGGCAGTAGTGTATGTGCAACGTTTTAGACTGATCAAATCAAATCCAATCAAATTGCATTTCTGTTCAAAATTTTGTGTCAAGATTGCCCAAATGTGCCTAATTTGTTTATTAATAACTTTTCATGTTCAAAATTGTGCACTCTCCTCAAACAATAGCATGGTATTCTTTCATTGTAATAGCTACTGTAAATTGGACAGTGCAGTTAGATTAACAATAATTTAATCTTTCTGCCAATATCAGATATGTCTATGTCCTGGGAAATGTTCTTGTTATTTACAACCTCATGCTAATCACATTAGCCTAAGTTAGCTCAACCGTCCCGTGGAAGGGAGACCGATCCTTAACAAACCCTTGACTCATTCAGTTTCAAAGAAACCAACCTCTGCAGCTCCTCCTTTTCCCAGAAGCTGACTAAATCCCAGAAAAATATATTTGAACTTCCATGAATTTGCATTGATGTTAGTGGGAGACTAAGCGTAAGTCATGATTCATCCCAAATAGTTTGGTTAATGGACTGGATGGACATACCTTATAGTGAGGATCTGTCCAAAGTTCATGTCCATGTTGTTGACCTGGGCTATGAAGAGAGCCGCGATAGCTTCGTACAAGGCGGTGCCGTCCATGTTGATGGTGGCGCCCACTGGCAGCACGAAGCGTGTCACTCTCTTATCTATCCCATTGTTCTCCTCCAGACACTTAAAGGTGATGGGCAACGTGGCTGAGCTGAGGGTGAACAGGAGGAAAGGCGAGAGAGAGAGACAGACGAGACATTAGGAGTCAGTAAAAGTCAGATCTACTGTCTATCACCATGACAACTCACCTAGATGAGGTCCCCAACGCGGTGATGAGAGCCTGTAGGAGTCCACAGATGAAGACAAAGGGATTCTTCCGTGTGATCACAAAGTAGAGTGTGGGCAGTACCAGGAAGGCATGGATAGACAGGCCAATGATGACTGTTATTGTGTACATGCCCAACTGGCCGCCCGTTTCTGTGATGTCATCCATCTCCACTATCTTCCCAGCGATGAGAAACAGGATACCAACGGGTGCATACCTGATGCAAAAAAAATGCAAAACAAATCCCACGTCAAATTTAGGCTCACAATACCAAGCGAGTGCTACATCACGTTATTGTGGTACCGTCAAGATCAACACATTTCCACTATCACATAGTACACAATACCAAGTTCTACTTTTCTTATTTTTTAAAGTATTTTCTCTTTATTGGATAGATATAGAGGTTAATTAAATGGGTGAGAGACCGGTACATTGAGATTTAAATTCCCAGCCACGCTTTAATTCCCAGCCACCCTGTAATTCCCAGCCACCCTGTAATTCCCAGCCAGCCTGTAATTCCCAACCAGTCTGTAATTCCCAACCAGCCTTTAATTCCCAACCAGTCTGTAATTCCCAACCAGCCTTTAATTCCCAACCAGTCTGTAATTCCCAGCCACCCTGTAATTCCCAGCCACCCTGTAATTCCCAACCAGCCTTTAATTCCCAACCAGTCTGTAATTCCCAACCAGTCTGTAATTCCCAACCAGCCTGTAATTCCCAGCCACCTTGTAATTCCCAACCAGCCTGTAATTCACAGCCACCTTGTAATTCCCAACTAGCCTGTAATTCCCAACCAGCCTGTAATTCCCAGCCACCTTGTAATTCCCAACCAGCCTGTAATTCCTAACCAGCCTGTAATTCCCAGCCACCTTGTAATTCCCAACCAGCCTGTAATTCCTAACCAGCCTGTAATTCCCAACCAGCCTGTAATTCCCAGCCACCCTGTAATTCCTAACCAGCCTGTAATTCCCAACCAGCCTGTAATTCCCAACCAGCCTGTAATTCCCAGCCACCCTGTAATTCCTAACCAGCCTGTAATTCCCAGCCACCCTGTAATACCCAGCCACCTTGTAATTTGAACTCTCCGGGGTGAGGTTTCCTCTAGGTACAGATTTAGGATCAGCTTCCAGTCCCACAATCCTAAAACTGAACCAAAATCAATGTCTAGGGGCAACTTCGCCCTAAACCGAATTCAAACCATGCCTAACACTGCACCACGCACCACATGATAATGGCCACCAGTCTCATGATAGCCTCGTTGAGACAGACAAAGAAGTCCTTGAGGGGCTTTCCCTGCTCCTTCATGCTGCCAATGATGAGACCGAAGCATATGGAGAACACGACCAGACCCAGGGCATTGACCCCGTTCACCTGCCCCGGGATGGGGATCACCTCCTCCCGCATGATATGCTGCCCCTGGGTCCCGTTCAAGACGAAGAGGGTATCGTTCACCGTCATCTTCACATGGACCACTCTCTTTCCGTACTGCGTTTTAAACTGTAGGGCAAAGGTGCAAAGCTTTATTGATTTTTGTTCAGTGTTTATACAGTGCATTTGGAAAGTATTCAGACCCCTTGACTTTTCCACATTTTGTTACGTTACAGACTTATTCTAAAATGGATTAACTCGTTTTTTCCCCCTTATCAAATTACACACAATACCACATTATGACAAAGCAAAAACTTTGCAAAAAAACCTGAAATATCACATTCAGACTTTTTTCTCAGTACTTTGTTGAAGCACCTTTGGCAGCGATTACAGCCTTGAGTCTTTTTGGGTATGATGCTACAAGTGTGTCTTGGACGATCATTAATGTGAAGACTTAAATGATCAAATCAATTGTCTATGTGTAATTATTACATGATTAAACTAACACCACGGGAAAATGTTGTTTAAAGAGTTACTATTTCCAGAATTGAACTCTCTCAGATATTTTCATATCTTATCGATTAGTCACTTATTAATGTATTATCACATCATCAGTCATATTCTGAAGGTCGCAAACTCTTGGATATCAGCACGAACCCTAGTATAAATGATGAATCAGTGATATACCAATTGCTTAATTATTTATTTACTAACTAACTAAATAATCACACAGAAGTACATAAATACACACAGGATAGGTTATACATTATACATGATACAATGAAAAGTCCCTAGTGGACTAAACCAATATGACGGCTTGTTACACCAAATGAAAAGGGAGGGGCAGGTGAGAAAGAGCGGGAGGAAAAACAAAAACGACTCCACTATCGTACACACAGCTGATAACTATGCTCATGGAAATGCTAATACCTTGCACATGAATGGCCGCTCATTCGAAAATATTTACAATTTACACATTTACGATTGTATGCCTTTGTTGTCTCTGTTGAAATCGCTAGTCCGTCTGCTGGAGAGTCAGTCGACAGAAAGTCTCTGGTTTGTCCCCCAGATCCTTTGTAGTTGTAGCGTCTGTCTGTTGCAATGGATATGTGAGTCGTACCAATGGTCGTTTGATATGTTCTCCTCTCGTCTTCGGTCAAGTTTCCTAGACTATTTTGTGTAGTCTAGAGCGACTTCCTAGGTTAGTTAGCCAGCTATTGTCGTTCTTTTAACGCAACGTAACGTAATCAACACTGCTAGCTAGCCAGCTAGCCCCGAATAGCAGCACAGTAGAAACTATTACACTCAACGGAACGACTTGATTAGTGTAGTGTCAACAACGCAGCCAATGCCAACTAGCCTACTTAGTCAACAACGCAGCCTCTGCCAGCTAGCCTACTTCAGCAGTACTGTATCATTTTAATCATTTTAGTCAATAAGATTCTTGCTACGTAAGCTTAACTCTCTGAACACTCGTGACGTGTAGTCCACTTGTCATTCCAATCTCCTTTGCATTAGCGTAGCCTCTTGTGTAGCCTGTCAACTATGTGTCTGTCTATCCCTGTTCTCTCCTCTCTGCACAGACCATACAAACGCTCCACACCGCGTGGCCGCGGCCACCCTAATCTGGTGGTCCCAGCGCGCACGACCCACGTGGAGTTCCAGGTCTCCGGTAGCCTCTGGAACTGCCGATCTGCGGCCAACAAGGCAGAGTTCATCTCCGCCTATGTCTCCCTCCAGTCCCTCGACTTCTTGGCACTGACGGAAACATGGATCACCACAGACAACACTGCTACTCCTACTGCTCTCTCTTCGTCTGCCCACGTGTTCTCGCACACCCCGAGAGCTTCTGGTCAGCGGGGTGGTGGCACCGGGATCCTCATCTCTCCCAAGTGGTCATTCTCTCTTTCTCCCCTTACCCATCTGTCTATCGCCTCCTTTGAATTCCATGCTGTCACAGTTACCAGCCCTTTCAAGCTTAACATCCTTATCATTTATCGCCCTCCAGGTTCCTCGGAGAGTTCATCAATGAGCTTGATGCCTTGATAAGCTCCTTTCCTGAGGACGGCTCACCTCTCACAGTTCTGGGCGACTTTAACCTCCCCACGCCTACCTTTGACTCATTCCTCTCTGCCTCCTTCTTTCCACTCCTCTCCTCTTTTGACCTCACCCTCTCACCTTCCCCCTACTCACAAGGCAGGAAATACGCTCGACCTCATCTTTACTAGATGCTGTTCTTCCACTAACCTCGTTGCAACTCCCCTCCAAGTCTCCGACCACTACCTTGTATCCTTTTCCCTCTCGCTCTCATCCAACACTTCCCACACTGCCCCTACTCGGATGGTATCGCGCCGTCCCAACCTTCGCTCTCTCTCCCCCGCTACTCTCTCCTCTTCCATCCTATCATCTCTTCCCTCTGCTCAAACCTTCTCCAACCTATCTCCTGATTCTGCCTCCTCAACCCTCCTCTCCTCCCTTTCTGCATCCTTTGACTCTCTATGTCCCCTATCCTCCAGGCCGGCTCGGTCCTCCCTCCCGCCTCCGTGGCTCGACGACTCATTGCGAGCTCACAGAACAGGGCTCCGGGCAGCCGAGCGGAAATGGAGGAAAACTCGCCTCCCTGCGGACCTGACATCCTTTCACTCCCTCCTCTCTACATTTTCCTCTTCTCTCTCTGCTGCTAAAGCCACTTTCTACCACTCTAAATTCCAAGCATCTGCCTCTAACCCTAGGAAGCTCTTTGCAACCTTCTCCTCCCTCCTGAATCCTCCTCCCCCTCCTCCCTCTCTGCAGATGACTTCGTCAACCATTTTGAAAAGAAGGTCGACGACATCCGATCCTCGTTTGCTAAGTCAAACGACACCGCTGGTTCTGCTCACACTGCCCTACCCTGTGCTCTGACCTCTTTCTCCCCTCTCTCTCCAGATGAAATCTCGCGTCTTGTGACGGCCGGCCGCCCCTACAACCTGCCCGCTTGACCCTATCCCCTCCTCTCTCTCCAGACCATTTCCGGAGACCTCCTCCCTTACCTCACCTCGCTCATCAACTCATCCCTGACCGCTGGCTACGTCCCTTCCTTCTTCAAGAGAGCGAGAGTTGCACCCCCTTCTGAAAAAACCTACACTCGATCCCTCCGATGTCAACAACTACAGACCAGTATCCCTTCTTTCTTTTCTCTCCAAAACTCTTGAACGTGCCGTCCTTGGCCAGCTCTCCCGCTATCTCTCTCAGAATGACCTTCTTGATCCAAATCAGTCAGGTTTCAAGACTAGTCATTCAACTGAGACTGCTCTTCTCTGTATCACGGAGGCGCTCCGCACTGCTAAAGCTAACTCTCTCTCCTCTGCTCTCATCCTTCTAGACCTATCGGCTGCCTTCGATACTGTGAACCATCAGATCCTCCTCTCCACCCTCTCCGAGTTGGGCATCTCCGGCGCGGCCCACGCTTGATTGCGTCCTACCTGACAGGTCGCTCCTACCAGGTGGCGTGGCGAGAACTCCGTCTCCACACCACGTGCTCTCACCACTGGTGTCCCCCAGGGCTCTGTTCTAGGCCCTCTCCTATTCTCGCTATACACCAAGTCACTTGGCTCTGTCATAACCTCACATGGTCTCTCCTATCATTGCTATGCAGACGACACACAATTAATCTTCTCCTTTCCCCCTTCTGATGACCAGGTGGCGAATCGCATCTCTGCATGTCTGGCAGACATATCCGTGTGGATGACGGATCACCACCTCAAGCTGAACCTCGGCAAGACGGAACTGCTCTTCCTCTCGGGGAAGGACTGCCCGTTCCATGATCTCGCCATCACGGTTGACAACTCCATTGTGTCCTCCTCCCAGAGCGCTAAGAACCTTGGCGTGATCCTGGACAACACCCTGTCGTTCTCAACTAACATCAAGGCGGTGGCCCGTTCCTGTAGGTTCATGCTCTACAACATCCGCAGAGTACGACCCTGCCTCACACAGGAAGCGGCGCAGGTCCTAATCCAGGCACTTGTCATCTCCCGTCTGGATTACTGCAACTCGCTGTTGGCTGGGCTCCCTGCCTGTGCCATTAAACCCCTACAACTCATCCAGAACGCCGCAGCCCGTCTGGTGTTCAACCTTCCCAAGTTCTCTCACGTCACCCCGCTCCTCCGCTCCCTCCACTGGCTTCCAGTTGAAGCTCGCATCCGCTACAAGACCATGGTGCTTGCCTACGGAGCTGTGAGGGGAACGGCACCTCAGTACCTCCAGGCTCTGATCAGGCCCTACACCCAAACAAGGGCACTGCGTTCATCCACCTCTGGCCTGCTCGCCTCCCTACCACTGAGGAAGTACAGTTCCCGCTCAGCCCAGTCAAAACTGTTCGCTGCTCTGGCCCCCCAATGGTGGAACAAACTCCCTCACGACGCCAGGACAGCGGAGTCAATCACCACCTTCCGGAGACACCTGAAACCCCACCTCTTTAAGGAATACCTAGGATAGGATAAAGTAATCCCTCTCACCCCCCCTCCCCCTGAAAAGATTTAGATGCACTACTGTTCCACTGGAGGTCATAAGGTGAATGCACCAATTTGTAAGTCGCTCTGGATAAGAGCGTCTGCTAAATGACTTAAATGTAAATGTAAATGTAATTTTACATATACAGCTGCAGACTGTTAATGTGTAGTCTTTAGTTTTGTAGAGATTTTCTTCTTCTCTATTGAAAGTTTCAGATTTCTAGCCATTACGTGCCTCTCAGCTCAAGCTGTTGGTCTCGTTGGCCTCATGTACATTTTGTTGGAAGTGGGTTTTATACACTCTGGGAAAAGGGGGTGTTCTATGACGCCGATGTAATTTGTGGGCGTGGCCACTGACTTGGTTAAGACTTCAAATGAAAAACAATTATCTCTTTTTTTTTAACTAGGCAAGTCAGTTAAGAACAAATTATTTTTTTCAATGACGGCCTAGGAATAGTGGGTAAACTGCCTGTTCAGGGGCAGAACGACAGATTTGTACCTTGTCAGCTCGGGGATTTGAACTATGCAACCTTCCGGTTACTAGTCCAACGCTCTAGAAATAGTTTCACATTTAATCATACACGTTCCTCCACATTTGGATGTGAGTCTGATAACGGGTAAATATATACAGTCAGAGATACAGTTATGTTGTTCTACCGTCTTTAGTTACATCACAAATTATTACCAAATTCGACAGGATTGTTCTTTAAATACCCATGGACCATTCCAAATGTTTGGAATACAGAAATACTGTTTACTGAACTGCAACGTCTCTCCCTGTGGTATAACAAAGGGATTTAACTTCCATTGCTGAGAGTGGGAGAGAGAGTTTTCCTGCAGGTATTTATGACCATCATAAAACTGTGGAGAGAGAGAGAGGGGGTGCCTATGATCCTTCCCCAAAGAGCATGTCATGACACTTGGCACAACTGTATTTGGAGAGTTTCTACCATTCTTCTCTTCAGATCTCCTCAAGCTCTGTCAAGTTAGATGGGGAGCGTCGTTGCACATATAATTTCAGGTCTCTCTAGAGATGTTCGATCGGGTTCAAGTCCGGGCTCTGACTGGGCCACTCAAGGACATTCAGAGACATGTCCCGAAGCCACTCCTGCATTGTCTTGTGGTTGTGTGCTTATAGTCATTGTCCTGTTGGAAGGTGAACCTTTGCCCCAGTCTGAGGTCCTGAGCGCTCTGGAGCAGGTTTTCATCAAGGTACTCTCTGTACTTTGCTCAGTTAATCTTTCCCTCGATCCTGACTAGTCTCCCAGTCCCTGCCACTGAAAACATCCCCACAGCATGATGCTGCCACCACCATGCTTCACCGTAGGGATGGTGACTCGTTTCCTCCAGACTTGATGCTTGGCATTCAAAACCAAAGAGTTCAGCCTTAGTTTCATCAGACCAGAGAATCTTATTTCTCAAGGTCTGAGAGTCCTTTAAGTGCCTTTTGGCAAACTCCAAGCGGGCTGTCATGTTCCTTTTACTGAGGAGTGGCTTCCATCTAGACACTCTACCATAAAGGACTGATTGCTGGAGTACTGCAGAGAAGGTTCTCCCATCTCCACAGAGGAACTCCAGAGCTCTGTCAGAGTGACCATCGGATTCTTGGTCACCTCCCTGACCAAGACCCTTCTACTCGATTGCTCTGTTTGGCCGGGTGGCCAGGTCTAGGAAGAATCTTGGTGGTTCCAAACTTCTTCCATTTAAGAATGATGAAGGCCACTGTGTTCTTGGGGACCTTCAATGCTGCTAAAAAATGTTGGTTACCTTTCCCAGATCTGTGCCTCGTCACAATCCTGTCTCAGAGCTCTATGGACAATTCCTTCGACCTCACAACTTAGTTTTTGCTCTGACATGCACTGTCAACAGTGGGACCTTATATAGACAGGTGTGTGCCTTTCCAAATCATGTCCAATCAATTGATTTTACCACAGCTGGAATCCAATCAAGTTGAAGAAACAGCTCAAGGATGATAAATGGAAACAGGATGCACCTGAGCTCAATTTCGAGTCTAATAGCAAAGGGTCTGAGTACTTATGTAAATAAGGTATTTCAGTTTTTATTTTGTAATAAATTAGCAAAAATGTCTAAAAACACGTTTTTACTTTGTTAATATGGGGTATTGTATGTAGATGGATTAGGATTTTTTTTTTTTAATACATTTTTAGAATAGAATATAGAAGATTTTTTAAAAAAAATCAATTTTAGAATAAGGCTGTAACGTAACAAAATGTGGAAAGTCAAGGGGTCTGAATACTTTCCAAATCCACTGTATATGGGTAGGTAGATTTCTATGAACAGATTAACAATGAAAAAAACCAACACACTTGATTACATAAAAAACCTGGTCCTCTGTAGCTCAGTGGGTTGAGGCATGGCACCTGCAATGCCAGGATAGTGGGTTTGATTCCTGGGACCACCGATATGATAAATGTATGCACGCATGACTGTAAGTCTCTAAGGATAAAAACATCTGCTAAATGGTGTATAATATGTCATGTACACTGAGAGTAGAACACCTGCTATTTCCATGACAGACTGACAAGGTGAAGGCTATGATCCCTTTCTGATGTCCACTGTTAAATCCACTTCAAACATGTCACACCCTGACCATAGTTTGCTTTGTATGTTTCTATGTTTTGTTTGGTCAGGGTGTGATCTGAGTGGGCATTCTATGTTATATGTCTAGTTTGTCTATTTTCTATGTTTGGCCTGATATGGTTCTCAATCAGAGGCAGGTGTTAGTCATTGTCTCTGATTGGGAACCATATTTAGGTAGCCTGTTTTGTGTTGGGTTTTGTGGGTGGTTGTTTCCTGTCTTTGTGTTTGTTGCACCAAATAGGGCTGTTTCGGTTTTTCCACGTTTATTGTTTTGTATTATGTTCATGTTTAGTTTTCTTATTAAAAAACATGAACCTCAACCACGCTGCATTTTGGTCCTTCCCAGGAAGAACCCTGTTACAAAACAGTGTAGATGAAGGAGGGGAGATGGGTTAAAGAAGGATTTCTAAGCCTTGAGACATGGATTGTGTATGTGTGCCATTCAGGGAGTGAATGGGCAAGACACAATTATTTAAGTGCCTTTGAAAGGGGTATGATAGTATGTGCCAGGTGCACCGGTTTGTGTCAAGAACTGCAACAACGCTGCTGGGTTTTTGACACTCACCAGTATATCAACAATGGCCCACCACCCAAAGGACATCCAGCCAAGTCGACAAAACAGTGGGAAGCATTGGAGTCAACATGGACCAGCATCCCTGGGGAATGCTTTCGACACCTTGTGGAGTCCATGCCCCGACGAATTGAGTCTGTTCTGAAGAAGGTGTTCCTAATGTTTGGTGTATTCACGATAAGCAGTGGACTTTGATATTTCCCTGTGGGTTATATTACTAGGCTTCGTTTATACTATCTGGAAATGGCACTGATCTGGGTTTCACATTGTTCCCTTTGTACAAATATGTCAGTGAGATCGATGTACGGTCCAGGTTTACATTTTGGAACAGAAAAGGACTTACCTGCTGTGTGCAAGCTTGCACAATGTTTGGAGGGAACATGTTTCTAGAAGAGAGAAACAAACCAATCAAATCTCACTACTGAAAAAAGTATTTTACTTGCTTTTTATTTTCCTTTACAGTGACAAACTGATCATTCAAGCTGATCATTCATGTGAATGTAAGAGAATATTAGAAAACAACAACAGAACAGCAACAGAATAGCAACAACAGAATAGCAACAACAGAACAGCATTTATCACTCCAGTGTTAATCTGCAATATTGTAATTATTCGCCTACCTCCTCATGCCTTTTGCACACATTGTATATAGACTCCCCTTTTTTTTCTCTACTGTGTTATTGACTTGTTAATTGTTTACTCCATGTGTAACTCTGTGTTGTCTGTTCACTCTGCTATGCTTTATCTTGGCCAGGTCGCAGATGCAAATGAGAACCTGTTCTCAACTAGCCTACCTGGTTAAATAAAGGTGAAATAAAAAATCAAATAAAAATAGGAAGCAACAACAGAACAGCAATAGGAAGCAACAACAGAACTTCAACAGGAAGCAACAACAGAATAGCAACAACAGAACTTCAACAGGAAGCAACAACAGAACAGCAACAGGAAGCAACAACAGAACAGCAATAGGAAGCAACGACTGAACAGCAACAGGAAGCAACAACAGAACAGCAACAGGAAGCAACGACTGAACAGCAACAGGAAGCAACAACAGAACTTCAATAGGAAACAACAGCAGAATAGCAACAGGAAAAAACAACAGAACAGCATAAGGAAGCAACAACAGAACGACAACAGGAAACTACAACAGAACAGCAACAGGAAACAAGAACAGAACAGCAACAGGAAGCAGTATAAATTACAGTTGCGACTCTAACTCAACACCAAGTGACCTCGTCAGCAAGTTTCGGATCTCTTGGCGTAACGGTTAAGGTGTTGGGTTGACAATCGCTGGACCTGGGTTTGAGTCCCGGGCAGGGCAACACCCTGAATACACAACAATAATTATGGCCTACCTGATGAGGTCCAGGAAAGCGTCAGCAGGGCTGACCTGCTCGATCTTCTGCTGATTTTTGAATTCGTCCTTGGAGCCCTTCCCAGGGTGGATGATGAGCACCATGACGATGCCGATGAAGACTGCGATGATTGTGGTGGTCATGTAGTACACCACTGCCCGCATACCCATCTTCCCAGAGGCACGGCTGTCCAATGCTGCAATGCCTGGTGGGACAAAAAGACAACCTGGTGAGTCAGTCTGAAAATAGAGAAAACACTTGATGACAATCCGAGACCTGCCATGCTCACCAAGTATGTGTCCCAAATGGCTCCCCATTCCCTCTATAATGACTAGGGTGCTATTTAGGACACGGGCCACCACTATCCCCTGACGTTTTCTAACACAGGAATTGAAACTAGCTGTGACTTCCAGGCTGGACTGCTTCAGCTGAGTCGCTGTACCTGAGTTTGAATCTCTTTGACGGGATGTAAAGGATGTTAAAGTGAGACATTTTTTAAAATTGTTATTCTGTGGAGGATAACATACTGGGACAATAAGCTTGCTTCAATAGCAATGACGTTAGTTAGCGACATATTTTCAGTGTCAGCTGTTCTTATGGGGTATTTCCCCCAGTTCAGCCTTTTGTGTGAATGAGATGTGATGTATGTGTTCTTTTCAGAGGTGCACTGTGTGACCCCTACATGGCCCCCAGTCTCTCTCCTCTGCTCTCCCCCTTTACACACTAATCTTATTGCCTGCAATTCTCTTTCTTTACCCCCCCCTTTCCCTTTCGGACAACCCTGGGAAAACTTGTTGACTTAGTCCAGCTTGCACAGCTACATTGATTCTCCCCCATCTCTTTGGCAACAAGAAATGCAGCCACCGCATTTTCATCCTTTAGAGTGAAATAATTACTTTCTCATTCAGAGAACGTTCATTAAACCAAAGTGCTGTACACCCTTAGGAAAAGGGTTCCAACAGGGTTCTTCAACTGTCCCCATAGGAAAAACCTTTTTGGTTGCAGGTAGAATACTTTGTGGTTCCAGGTAGAACGCTTTTGGGTTCCATGTAGAACCCTCTGTGTAAAGGGTTCTACATGGAACTCAAAAGGGTTATAAATGAAACCAGAAGGGTTATTCAAAGAGTTCTAGAGGCGAGGAGAGTAGAGGAGACATTGTGATGTTAGAGCTATGCCAACTAAAATTCACAGCCATCCAGCACAATACCTATTCAGTTCCTTTAGGTCCCGGACAATGAGCATGAGGCCATTAACTCTGTATAGGTTCTGTCCTAAATGGTACTCTATTCATTTAAAAGTAGTGCACTACATAGGGAATAGGGTGCCTTTTGGGACACAAACCCAGATCTCTGGCATTAGCACAACAGACAAAAGTGAACTATTTATTTGAAGCCTGTCAGAAGTAGAAGTTCCCTGCAGGGTTCCTTCATTTATTGAACTGATGCAAATGCAGATAGTCTGTCTGATGTTCTATATTGACTTAGACCTTTTATGAACAGTGATTTTTAGGACAATTTTTTTTTATGGCAAAAACATCTTGAAGACAACTGATCGTGCCAATCAAGACACTGTTTAGGCCTACATTGCCAACTGTGCATCAACAGTGTGGTGTTTACTTTAACATGAGAGATTATACATACATCCAGATAAGCAAAACAGAGGCACAGTGCATTCAGAAAGTATTCAGACCCCTTGACCTTTTCCACATATAGTTACATTACAGCTTTATTATAACATTGATCAATTGTTTCCCCCCCTCATCAATACCCCATAAATGACAAAGCAATGACAACGTTTTTTATTTTGAATACATTTTATAAACATTTTTAAAAAACTGTCTTTTGCTTTGTCATTATGTGGTATTGTATGTAGATTGATGGGGGAAATACAACTATTTCATACATTTTAGAATACGGCTGTTAACGTAACAAAATGTGGAAAAAGTCAAAGGGTCTGAATACTTTCTGAATACACAGAGTTAGTGTAAAAAAAACGTATTAGCCTGATTTAGCCATGGGCTAGAACTAACGAGTGGGTTCATGTGAGCAGAGGCCCCACCACACACCCCTTGTATAACCTCCACGGCCCCAACCCCTGTATCCCAATTCATCCACCCACCCACCCTTTAAACCTCTGCACTTCCCTCTTATGTGGGGACATGAAATGCCTGGCCACAATATGTTTT
This sequence comes from Oncorhynchus nerka, assembly GCF_034236695.1. Lineage (NCBI taxonomy): Eukaryota > Metazoa > Chordata > Actinopteri > Salmoniformes > Salmonidae > Oncorhynchus > Oncorhynchus nerka. The sequence goes on along the minus strand of NC_088422.1, from coordinate 10,959,973 downwards.
TTTTTCTCTTCTAGAAAGCAACGGAAGGAAATGCAGTGTTTTATGTGTAGTAAGAGGACAAGGAGGGAGAGCCATGAGGGCCCTTGTCACAAGCAGACCACACATAGCAGTAATTAGAGCAGCTGACGCAAAGAGGGAGAAAACGACAGAGGCCTCTCTCTCTCTCTCCCTCTCTCTCAATTCAATTTAAATTTAAATGTAAGGGCTTTATTGGCATGGGAAACATATGTTAACATTGCCAAAGCAAGTGAGGTAGATAAACAAAAGTGAAATAAACAATAAAACATGTACAGTAAACATTACACTCACAGAAGTTCCAAAAGAAGAAAGACATTTCAAATGTCATATTATGTCGATATACAGAGCTGTCTGTGTGTACACATCTAACGTAAAGATGTTTTTTGTTAATGTATTTTTATTTCACCTTTATTTAACCAGGTAGGCCAGTCGAGAACACCTTTATTTAACCAGGTAGGCTAGTTGAGAACACCTTTATTTAACCAGGTAGGCTAGTTGAGAACACCTTTATTTAACCAGGTAGGCTAGTCGAGAACAAATTCTCATTTACAACTGCGACCTGGCCAAGATAAAGCAAAGCAGTTCGACACATATAACAACACAGAGTTGTTGGAGTAAATGGAGAACATTGAGTAAAACAAACATACAGTCAATAATACAGTAGAAAAATAAGTCTATATACAATGTGAGAAAATGAGGTGAGATAAGGGAGGTAAAGGCAATACATAGGCCATGCTGGCGAAGTAAATACAATATAGCAATTAAAACACTGGAATGGTAGATTTGACAGTAGGTGAGTGTGCAAAGTAGAAATACTGGGATGTAAATGAGCAAAATAAATAACTAAATACAGTAGGGGAAGAGGTAGTTGTTTGGGCTATTTATAGATGGGCTATGTACAGGTGCAGTGATCTGTGAGCTGCTCTGACAGCTGGTGTTTAAAGCTAGTGAGGGAGATAAGTGTTTTCAGTTTCAGAGATTTTTGTAGTTCGTTCCAGTCATTCTCCAGCAGACAAATGGAAGGAGAGGCGGCCAAAGGAGGAATTGGCTTTGGGGGTGATCAGAGAGATATACTGTACCTGCTGGAGTGCGTGCTACAGGTGGGTGCTATGGTGACCAGCAAGCAGAGATAAGGCGGGGCTTTACCTAGCAGAGACCTGAGGATGACCTGGAGCCAGTGGGTTTGGCAACGAGTATGAAGCAAGGGCCAGCCAACGAGAGCGTACAGGTCGCAGTGGTGGGTAGTATATGGGGCTTTGGTGACAAAACGGATGGCACTGTGATAGACTGCATCCAATTTGTTGAGTAGGGTGTTGGAGGCTATTTTGTAAATGACATCGCTGAAGTCAAGGATCGGTAGGATGGTCAGTTCTATGAGGGTATGTTTGGCAGCACGAGTGAAGGATGCTTTGTTGCGAAATAGGAAGCTAATTCTAGATTTAATTTTGGATTGGAGATGGTTGATGTGAGTCTGGAAGGAGAGTTTACAGTCTAACCAGACACCTAGGTATTTGTAGTTGTCCACATATTCTAAGTCAGAACCGTCCAGAGTAGTGATGCTGGACTGGCGGGCAGGTGCAGGCAGCGATTGGTTGAAGAGCATGCATTTAGTTTTACTTGCATTTAAGAGCAGTTAGAGGCCACGGAAGGAGAGTTGTATGACATTGAAGCTTGTCTGGAGGGTTGTTAACACAGTGTTCAAAGAAGGGCCAGAAGTATACAGAATTGTGTCGTCTGTGTAGAGGTGGATCAGAGACACCAGCAGCAAGAGCGACATCATTCATATATACAGAGAAGAGAGTCGGCCCAAGAATTGAACCCTGTGGCACCCCCATAGAGACTGCCAGAGGCCCGGACAACAGGCCCTCAGATTTGACACACTGAACTCTGTCGCAGAAGTAGTTGGTGAACCAGGTGAGGCAATCATTTGAGAAACCAAGGCTGTTGAGTCACATCTGTTGATGTGCAAATGGTTAAAGTACAAAAGGGAAAATAAATAAACATAAATATGGGTTGAATTTACAAAGGTGTTTGTTCTTCCCTGGTTGCTATTTTCTGGTGGCAAAAGGTCACAAATCGTGCAGCTGTGATGGCACACTGTGGTATTTCACCCAATAGATATTGGAGTTTGTCAAAATTGGATTTGTTTTTGAATTCTTCGTGGATCTGTGTAATCTGAGGAAAATATGTCTCTAATATGGTCATACATTTGGCAGGAGGTTAGGAAGTGCAGCTCAGTTTCCACCCCATTTTGTGGGCAGTGTGCACATAGCCTGTCTTCTCTTGAGTGCCAGGTCTGCCTACTTTCTCAATAGCAATGTTCACTGAGTCTGTACATAGTCAAAGCTTTCCTTAAGTTTGGGTCAGTCACAGTAGTCAGGTATTCTGCCACTGTTTGGGGCCAAATAGCATTCTAGTTTGCTCAGTTTTCTTTCCATGTGTCAAGTAATTATCTTTTAGTTTTCTCACAATTTGGTTGTGTCTAATTGTGTTGCTGTCCTGGGGCTCTGTGGGGTCTGTTTGGGTTTGTGAACAGAGCCCCAGGACCAGCTTGCTAAGGGGACTCTTCTCCAGGTTCATCTCTCTGTAGGTGATGGCTTTGTTATGGAAGGTTTGGGAATTGCTTCCTTTTAGGTTGATTGTATAATTTAATGGCTCTGTTCTGGATTTTGATAATTAGCGGGTATCGGCCTAATTCTGCTCTGCATGCAGTATTTGGTGTTCTACGTTGTACACTGAGGATATTTTTTGCAGAATTCTGCATGCAGTCTCAATTTGGTGTTTGTGAATTCTTGGTTGGTGAGTGGACCCCAGACCCTCTCTCTCTCTCTCTACCTCCGTCTCCCTCTCTCTACCGCTGTCTCTTTCTCTCTCTCTCTACCTCCGTCTCCCTCTCTCTACCGCTGTCTCTTTCTCTCTCTCTCTACCTCCGTCTCTCTCTCTCTACCTCCGTCTCTCTCTCTCTCTCTACCTCCGTCTCTCTCTCTACCTCCGTCTCTCTCTCTCTCTACCTCCGTCTCTCTCTCTCTCTCTACCTCCATCTCTCTCTCTCTCTACCTCCATCTCTCTCTCTCTCTCTCTACCTCCGTCTCTCTCTCTCTACCTCCGTCTCTCTCTCTCTCTCTACCTCCGTCTCTCTCTCTACCTCCGTCTCTCTCTCTCTCTACCTCCGTCTCTCTCTCTCTACCTCCGTCTCTCTCTCTCTCTCTACCTCCGTCTCTCTCTCTCTCTACCTCCGTCTCTCTCTCTCTCTACCTCCGTCTCTCTCTCTCTACCTCCGTCTCTCTCTCTCTACCTCCGTCTCTCTCTCTCTCTACCTCCGTCTCTCTCTCTACCTCCGTCTCTCTCTCTCTCTACCTCCGTCTCTCTCTCTCTCTACCTCCGTCTCTCTCTCTCTCTCTACCTCCGTCTCTCTCTCTCTCTACCTCCGTCTCTCTCTCTCTCTACCTCCGTCTCTTTCTCTCTCTACCTCCGTCTCTCTCCCTCTCCCATCTAACAGCCAACATAATTTGAAGGACAGGCAATGTCAGAAATGATCTAGATATTATGGTACAATTTATCAGTAACATATTGGGGTAAACTACACATATTGGGGTAAACTACACATATTGGGGTGTACACTAAACAACATGGATATTGGCAGGAAATGGAAAACGCTGTTGTACATGTCGATCGAGATCTTTCCAAACATGTTCAAAGGGTGACATGCAAGTGTGTAGAAACTCTGGCTGGCCTTGGTGTGAAAACAGTTAACAATCCACCTGGAAAACACAGCACAAAAATCCCTCTAAACAACTCCCTCAATCACTGATTCAAGAGATTGAATATCAGTGCCTCTCCTTGATAAAAACACAGAGAAGTCCCTGGCGTACTTCCCTGGAATCACAATGGTTGACTTTGGTTGTGCTTGGATTTGCTTTATGACCGATAACCAACATTGGTCTCATATGGAGAGACAGAGTTGACCTTGGTGCAGACCATGGAAGAACTGAGCCATTTTCAGCTTCCAGGAATTGTGTACAGATCCTTGCGACATGGGGCCATTCATTATCATGCTGAAACATGAGGTGATGGAGGTGGATGAATGGCATGACAATGGGCCTCAGGATCTCATCACGGTATCTCTGTGCATTCAAATTTCCATTGATAAATCAAATCAAATCAAATCAAATTGTATTTGTCACATACACATGGTAAGCAGATGTTAATGCGAGTGTAGCGAAATGCTTGTGCTTCTAGTTCCGACAATGCAGTGATAACCAACAAGTAATCTAACTAACAATTCCAAAACTACTGTCTTATACACAGTGTAAGGGGATAAGGAATATGTACATAAGGATATATGAATGAGTGATGGTACAGAGCAGCATACAGTAGATGGTATCGAGTACAGTATATACATATGAGATGAGTATGTAAACAAAGTGGCATAGTTAAAGTGGCTAGTGACATAAGAATGCAGTCGATGATCTAGAGTACAGTATATACATATGCATATGAGATGAATAATGTAGGGTAAGTAACATTATATAAGGTAGCATTGTTTAAAGTGGCTAGTGATATATTTACATCATTTCCCATCAATTCCCATTATTAAAGTGGCTGGAGTTGGGTCAGTGTCAATGACAGTGTGTTGGCAGCAGCCACTCAATGTTAGTGATTGCTGTTTAACAGTCTGATGGCCTTGAGATAGAAGCTGTTTTTCAGTCTCTCGGTCCCAGCTTTGATGCACCTGTACTGACCTCGCCTTCTGGATGATAGCGGGGTGAACAGGCAGTGGTTCGGTGGTTGATGTCCTTGATGATCTTTATGGCCTTCCTGTAACATCGGGTGGTGTAGGTGTCCTGGAGGGCAGGTAGTTTGCCCCCGGTGATGCGTTGTGCAGACCTCACTACCCTCTGGAGAGCCTTACGGTTGAGGGCGGAGCAGTTGCCGTACCAGGCGGTGATACAGCCCGCCAGGATGCTCTCGATTGTGCATCTGTAGAAGTTTGTGAGTGCTTTTGGTGACAAGCCGAATTTCTTCAGCCTCTTGAGGTTGAAGAGGCGCTGCTGCGCCTTCTTCACGACGCTGTCAGTGTGAGTGGACCAATTCAGTTTGTCTGTGATGTGTATGCCGAGGAACTTAAAACTTGCTACCCTCTCCACTACTGATCCATCGATGTGGATAGGGGGGTGTTCCCTCTGCTGTTTCCTGAAGTCCACAATCATCTCCTTAGTTTTGTTGACGTTGAGTGTGAGGTTATTTTCCTGACACCACACTCCGAGGGCCCTCACCTCCTCCCTGTAGGCCGTCTCGTCGTTGTTGGTAATCAAGCCTACCACTGTTGTGTCGTCCGCAAACTTGATGATTGAGTTGGAGGCGTGCATGGCCACGCAGTCGTGATAAAAAGCAATTGTGTTCGTTATCCATAGCTTATGCCTGCTCATAACATAACCCCACTGCCACCATGAGGCACTCTGTTAAAATAATTGACGTCAGCAAACCGCTCTCCAACCAACACCTCATCCACCTCATCCACCTCTGGCCTGCTCGCCTCCCTACCACTGAGGAAGTACAGTTCCCGCTCAGCCCAGTCAAAACTGTTCGCTGCTCTGGCCCCCCAATGGTGGAACAAACTCCCTCACGACGCCAGGACAGCGGAGTCAATCACCACCTTCCGGAGACACCTGAAACCCCACCTCTTTAAGGAATACCTAGGATAGGATAAAGTAATCCCTCTCACCCCCCCCTTAAAAGATTTAGATGCACTACTGTTCCACTGGATGTCATAAGGTGAATGCACCAATTTGTAAGTCGCTCTGGATAAGAGCGTCTGCTAAATGACTTAAATGTAAATGTAATGTAAATGTAAATGTAAATGACACCATACATGCTGTCTGCTATCTGTCCGGTACAGTTGAAACTGGGATTCATCCGTGAAGAGCACACAACTCCAGCTTGCCAGTGGCCATCGGAGGTGAGCATTTGCCCACTGAAGTCGGTTACGACGCCAAACTGCAGTCAGGTCAAGACCCTGATGGGGACAACGAGCACGCAGATGAGCTTCCCTGAGAAGGTTTCTGACAGTTTGTGCAGAAATGTTTTGGTTGTGCAATCCCACAGTTTCATCAGCTGTCTGGGTAGTTGGTCTCAGACGATCCCGCAGGTGAAGAAGCCGGATGTGGAGGTCCACGGCTGGCATGGTTACATGTGGTCTGCGGTTGTGAGGCCGGTTGGACATACTGCCAAATTCTCTAAAACAACATTGGAGGCGGCTTATTGTAGGAAAATTAACATTACATTCTCTGGCAACAACTCTGGTGGACATTCCTGCAGTCCGCATGCCAATTGCACACTCTCTCAAAACTTGACACATTTCTGGCATTGTGTTGTGTGACAAAACTGCACATTTTTAGAGTGGCCTTATTGTCCCCCAGCACAAGGTGGAGAAGCTGTTTAATCAGCTTCTTTATAAACCACACCTGTCAGGTGGATGGATTATATTAGGAGAACTGCTCACTAACAAGGATGGGAAAAAAAGGAAAAAAAAGAAAAAAAATTGTCCACAAAATATGAGAGAAATAAGCTTTTTGTGCATATGGAACATTTCTGAGAATATTTCAGCTGGTGAAAAATGGGATCAACACTTTACATGTTGCGTTTATGTTTTTGTTCAGTATAAAAGTGTCAACCCCTTTAACTGTTGTATGGCACAATATATTTAAATGTTTCACTCTTCTTACAATTTTGCAATTCCCGAAGTTGTACGTAACATATTTTGTACCATCAGAAGTCATATTAGCCAAGCTCTACCAATATCCATCCATTTTATCACGTCCATGTTTGCATTTGATGGATCCCAAAAAGTTTCCCTAAATTCTATATATGTCGTAGTCTGAATCAAAGTGTTTATTTCAAGTCTCAATGTGGCAGCCACCCAGTGTTAACATCGATGTCATTCTCTAACCATAGACTCCAATGTAGTCAGGCAACAAGAGTTTCCCATTTCATAGTGTAAATCAAACCCTGCGGTGGTTTTATGAGCCAATGACCAACGTAATGTTTCCCACAGCTGTTTAACACAGCATGCTAGATGAGGAAACACTTTCACACATATTTCCAGAAAATAATTGCCCAATATGCTCCTTAATAAAGTTATTCTCTTCTTCACTGTTTTTTGGGGGTTTACTTTAGTCTACACAAAGTTCACAGTATCAAAGAGACCCAAACATTTCCTTTCACTTTCAATGGATTTTTCCTCCATTGTCAAATTCTGAATTATAGATTAAATTGCAACCAGTAAAAATGGGGAAAAAAACATCCCCCTCACGTTTTTAAAGTGTGAAATGCTTTTTTTTGGGAAACATACGCGCAACATATCTTACTGGAGGAGTCTCTTTTCATGAGGTGAGAGAAAGGCTGTTTTGTCTCTCCAGGCTGTCTCTGCATGGCCACCGTGACCCTTGACCCTACTCGACCCTTGACCCTACTCGACCCGAGTCGGAAGCTCCTGTTGGGTGAAGAGACCGGCGACCACACAGGAGCAGCACCACCTAGTCTCACAACAACCCCTGTTCAGTTCACTCTTCCCCTTCATTACTCTCTCTCCATTCCATCTGTTCATCTGTAACTCAACACTCAATCACCTATCTTTACTCCCCCAAAACAGATCTGAAGGTTTATGCTCGATACCACAACTTCCCAGAGCTCAGTCTGAACACAGATCCTATTAAATGACAGTCTGGCTGGCTAACAAACATACTGTGCAGATGTACCTACAAATGCATTGATTAAAGATCCAATGCAGCCGTTTTTATCTCAATATCAAATCTTTTCTGGGTAACAATTAAGTACCTTAGCGTGATTGCTTTCAATTCTAATGTTCAAAAATAAACAAAAATAGTTTTTAGCAAGGACTGACTGGGAGGGGTCTGATTGGGGAGGGGGGAAACTAAAAACTAGTTGTTATTGGCTGAGTGGTTTGAAACTCTCTTTCTTATTGGTCTATAAACTAATTGACTGCTTGGTGATGTCACCGGGAAGGCCAAAAGTCCATCCCACCAGTCTTTTCAAACAGCTCTTACACTAAAAGGGAATTATCATCATTTTCACAACTTCACACTATTATTCTATTTGCCATTTTAGTCATTTAGCAGATGCTCTTATCCAGAGTGACTGACAGATAATGCATTTTAAGATAGCTAGGTGGGACAGCCACATATCACCTTCATAGTAAGTAAATTTTCAAATGAAGCATGTGTTTTGTTAGTCCACCAGATCAGGGGCAGTAGGGATGACCAGGGATGTTCTCTTGATAAGTGCGTGAATTAGGCAATTTTCAAAATGTAATGAGTACTTTTGGGTGTCTGGGGAAATGTATGGAGTAGAAATTACATTATTTTCTTCAGGAATGTAGTGAAGTAAAAGTGGTACTTTATAGTATTTTTTACTTAACCTCTACGGCATCGGTGACACTACCACAGGACGGTTGAGCTAACGTAGGCTAATGTGATTAGCATGATGTTGTAAGTAACAAGAACATTTCCCAGGACATAGACATATCTGATATGGGAAGAAAGATTACATTCTTGTTAATCTAACTGAACTGTCCAATTTACAGTAGCTATTACAGTGAAATAGTACCATGATATTGTTTGAGGAGAGTTCAGCACAGTTATGCATTTGAAAATGTATCAATAAACCAATTAGGCACATTTGGGCAGACTTAATAAAAAATGTTTAACAGAAATACAATGGTTCATTGGATCAGTCTAAAACGGCACATACACTGCTGCCATCTAGTGGCCAAAATCTCAATTGCACCTGGGCTGGAGTAATACATGATGGCCTTTCTCTTGCATTTCAAAGATGATGGTACAAAAAATTACAAAAGAACGGTTGTTTTTTCTTTGTATTATCTTTGTATGATTGTATGATTCTCTTACATTCCTTTCGCATTTCCACAACCTTCAAAGCGTTTCCTTTCAAATGGTACCAAGAATATGCATATCCTTGCTTCAGGGCCTGAGCTACAGGCAGTTAGACTTGGGTATGTCATTTTAGGCGAAAATTGAAAAAAACAGTCTGATCCTTAAAAGATTTTTAAGTACTTTACACCACTGTACATACAACAGGGATTTCTTGAAGAGCTTTGGTCTGAAAACACAGAGCTTTGTTTACTATCATGTATCATGTGACATTAGCTCAGAGGATATGTTAATGAAGAGCTGCACGGTACAAAGCGTGTTATTATAGGCCAAGAAGACTTCAAGGGAACTGGGACAGCCCTCTGTCTCACTCATTGTGAGCAACCACTCAGAAGCCACATGCATAACGCCCACTTCCTGTCAAATACAAACAAGCAGACACAACCAGGTACGAGCCCGTCCGGAATCACTGATGTTTTGGTTTGACTTTGTACATTGGCTAAGAATTGGGACAAAGAAATACAAATATCTGTCTTTGGAACATGACCTAAGGTCATTTAGAAGCACATCTGGACCCCAAAAAAAACATGCACTGGTAAACATGGAATAGTGTTTGCTCTCAGGTTAGGTCCTAAATACCACCTTATTCTCCTAAATAGTGTACTTGGCCTGAAGAAAATAAGTTCACTATATAGGGAATATGGTGCCATTAGGACGTGACCTCAGAGGTACATGGTAAAGTCAAGAAACAACAAAGTGTTCACCTAAATCACATAGCAATATCTATCAATATACACTGAACACAAATATAAACGCAACAATTTCAAAGATTTTACTGAGATAAAGTTCATATGAGGAAAATCCTAATCTATAGATTTCACATGACTGGGCAGGGGTGCAGCTATGAGTGGTCCTTGGAGGGAATAGGCTTACCCACTGGGGAGCCAGAACTAGCCAATCAGAATATGTTTTTCTGGACAAAAGGGTTTTACTACAGACAGAAATACTCCTCAGCACCCACCCAATGACGATTCCACAGGTGAAGAAGCCGGATGTGGAGGCCCACGGCTGGCGTGAGGCCGGTTGGACATGCTGCCAAATTCTCTATAACGACATTGTAGGCAGCTTATGGTAGAGAAATGAACATTCAATTCTCTGGCATCAGCTCTGGTGGACATTCCTGCAGTCAGCATGCCAATTGCACACTCCCTCATATCTTGACACATACAGTATGTGGCATTGACAAAACTGCACATTTTAGAGTGGCCCTTAATTGACCCCAGCACAAGGTGCACCTGTGTAATGATCATGCTGTTTAATCAGCTTCTTGATATGCCACATCTGTCAGGTGGATGGATTATCTTGACAAATGAGAAATGTTCACTAACAGGGATGTAAATAAATTGTGCACAAAATTAGAGAAATAAGCTTTTTGTGCCTATGGAACATTTCTGCGATTTTTGGATTTCAGCTCCTGAAACATGGGACCAACAATTTACATGATGCATATATATTTTTGTTCAGTGTAATATTGTATATGTTAAGAGTTGGAAAAGTGGTCTCATCTAAAGGCTACAGTGCATTCAGAAAGTATTCAGACCCCTTCCCCTTTTCCACGTTTTGTTACATTACAGCCTTATTCTAAAATGGATTGAATAAAAAAAATCCTCATCATTCTACACACAATACCCCGTAATGACATCACAATAGCCCATAATGACATCACAAAACCCCATAATGACATCACAAACCCCATAATGACATCACAATAGCCCATAATGACATCACAATACCCCGTAATGACATCACAAACCCCATAATGACATCACAATACCCCGTAATGACATCACAAACCCCATAATGACATCACAAACCCCATAATGACTTCACAATAGCCCATAATGACATCACAAAACCCCATAATGACATCACAAAACCCCATAATGACATCACAATACCCCATAAGGACATGGCGAAAACAGGTTTTTAGAACTTTGTGCAAATGTATTAAAAATAAAAAACAGTAAGCATTCAGACCCTTTTCTATGAGACTCGAAATTGAGCTCAGGTGCACCCCGTTCCCATTGATCACCCTTGAGGTGTTTCTACAACTTGACTGGAATCCACCTGTGGTAAATTCAATTGATTGAACATTATATGGAAAGGCACACACCTGTCTATATAAGGTCCCACAGTTAACAGTGCATGTCAGAGCAAAGACCAAACCATGAGGTCGAAGGAATTGTCCGTAGAGCTCAGAGACAGGATTGTGCCGAGGCACAGATCTGGGGAAGGGTACCAAAACATTTCTTCAGCATTGAAGGACCCACGAACACAGTGGCCTCCATCATTCTTAAATGGAAGAATTTTTGAACTACCAAGACTATTACTAGAGCTGGCCGCCTGGCCAAACTGAGCAATCGGAGAGAAGGGCCTTGGTCAGAAAGGTGACCAAGAACTCAATGGTCACTCAGACAGAGCTCCAGAGTTCCTCTGTGGAGATGGGAGAACCTTAGAAGGACAACCATCTATGCAGCATTCCACCAATCAGGCCTTTATGGTAGAGTGGTCAGGCGGAAGCCACTCTTCAGTAAAAGGAACATTACAGCCCGCTTGGAGTTTGCCAAAAGGCACCTAAAGGATGCTTAGACCATAGGAAACAAGATTATCTTGTCTGATGAAACCAAGATTGACGTCCTTGGTCTGAATGCCAAGCATCACGTCTGCAGGAAACCTGGCACCATCGCTACGGTGAGGCAGGGCAAAGTACAGGGAGAACTGAGCAAAGTACAGGGAGAACTGAGCAAAGTACAGGGAGAACTGAGCAAAGTACAGGGAGAACTGAGCAAAGTACAGGGAGAACTGAGCAAAGTACAGGGAGAACTGAGCAAAGTACAGGGAGATCCTTGATGAAAACCTGCTCTGGATCATTCAGGACCTGAGACTGGGGCGAAGGTTCATCTTCTACCAGGACAATGACTCTAAGCACACAGCCAAGACAACAAAGGACTGGCTTCAGGACTAGTCTCTGAATGTCCTTGAGTTGCCCAGACAGATCCCGGACTTGAACCAGAACGAACATCTCAGGAGAGACCTGAAAATAGCTGTGCAGCGACGCTCCCTGTCCAACCTGACAGATCTTGAGGAGATATGCAGAGAAGAATGGGAGAAACTCCCCAAATACACGTGTGCTAAGCTTGTAACGTTATGCCCAAGAAGACTTGAGGCTATAATAACTGCCAAAGTACCGAGTAAAAGGTCTGAAAATTTAAATGTGATATACGTTTTTTATTTGGAATAAATTAACACAATTTATACAATGTTTTTGCTTTGTCGTTATGGGGTTTTGTGATGTCATTATCGGGTTTTGTGATGTCATTATGAGGTATTATGTGTAGATTGATGAGGAAACTTTTCATCTGTGTTTTTAGGGCAGTAGTAGCAGTTAATTTATTATGGCTGCTTGTCCAGCTAAACCATTCATGTTTTCTCAGCAGTAGTATCGCAACAGTATAGACGATGTTGGTAGAGTTAAAGCCATGGTATGAGAAGTGGGCACGCTCCTGGATGAAGTACAGATCTAGGATCAGCTTCTTCTTCCCCTAAACTGACCCAATATCAGCGTCTAGGGGCAACTTCACCCAACTCCAGTGTGGTGTGGTGGAATAGGCGGTTCCTCCTCTAACCTGTGATGAGACTGGACACCAGCAAGGGAAGCACCAGCATCTGCAGCATCCTCATCAGCAGCTCTCCAGGAAATGAGAAATACTTCACCTCGCGGTAGGTCATCTTGTACGGCCGCAGTGCAAATCCCAGCCCTATACCTGTCAAATAAAATAAACAACCTCATCTATATAATAGTCTGACTGGAACAGATGCATGCAATTATCCATCCACAATAATCCCACAGATGTATATCTCGTTAAAGAGATCTACACTGAGTGGACAAAACATTAGGAACACCTACTACCACACCCTGTTCAAAGGCACTTATATGTTTAGTCTAGCCCATTCACCCTCTGAATGGCACACATACACAATCCATGTCTCAAGGCTTAAAAATGATTCTTTAACCTGTCTCCTCCTCTTCATTTACACTGATTAAAGTGGATTTAACATCAATAAGGGATCATAGCTTTCACTTGGATTCACCTGGTCAGTCTATATCATGGAAAGAACATGTTTTGTCCACTCAGTGTATATGTGATTGAAAAAAGGCTTCCGTTTGTACGAAAACTCCTAACACAAGTTGAGGATGTGTCCCAAATGACACCCTATTTCGCCTATATAGTGCACTACTTTTGACCAGAGCCTACGGCCGTAGTGCACAATATAAGGTATAGGGTGTGATTTGGACCACTCTATTAGTGTGATCCTGAATTTCAACATGACTCCAGGTGGCAGGGTTAGGGTTCAGGAAAGGAGGAGCAGGCACTTCAATTGACCCTTTCTCTGGGGGCTGTGTGTGGAATTCTATCACAGAGCTTTTCCCGGCTATGATCCTGCTGGGATAGGCTAAGGGGTTAATGGTTAGAGGTTAGAGGTTAGAGGTTAGTGAAGGGTTCCTCCACTCACTTCATCTGACTCGCCATTATTCTTCCCTGGGAGCATGAAGGCATGGTGGGGGAAGTTACACTGCTATCAGATGCACTGATGTCACAGCAGATTATCAATCGTGACCAAATTCTCCCATTTTGTATGATGCGAGAAGGAGAATATGAAAACATTGATTCTAAGTGGATACCAACCTTCAACACAATGCATTTTCAAATTTTGTTAAACGAAATCTAATAATGTGTGTGTGTGTGTGTGTGTGTGTGTGTGTGTGTGTGTGTGTGTGTGTGTGTGTATTTGTGAGTGCATGTGTGAGAGAGAGAGAGAGAGAGAGAGAGAGAGAGAGAGAGAGAGAAAGAGAAAGAGATGAGGAATATGAAGAATTTAATACCAACTCTGTTCATCCTGGCCATTTCTCATTTCTCAAACTAAAAGGCTTAAAGACACAACACTTGCCGATGATGACCGCAGCGACAGTGAAGATCACAAAGGCGTTTCTGCGGAAGAAACCCTTGACGTCATCCTTAGTGACACTCTCCACCCTCTGCACAGCCTTCAGGGAACGGGACTGGAGGCCATCGCGGATCTGTCTGACTCGGCTTCGGGCCTGCGGGTTCTCCCCGTTGCTCTTGGTCATAGTTGCTGGTAGTGCTGTTGCTGGTACCACTATATTCCCAACACCTGTGAGGACCTATAGATCCTGATTCTGTGTCCGGCTCCCCACACTGGTCTTAGAGCTGAGATGAGACAATCTGGGGAGGGAAGGAGGGTGGAAAATGTAAGAGAAGAAGAGGGCTATAATGTGTATTTGTTTAATTCATGTTTTATTGTCACATACACCAGATAGGCGCAGTGAAATGCATTGTTTTACTGGGTCAGCCACCCCTGGAGCAAATTAGGGTTAAGTGCTTTGCTCAAGGCACATCCACAGATTTTTCATCTTGTCAGCTCAGGTATTCAAACCAGCAACTTTCAGTTACTGCCACCCCAAATCATCACACTTACCAACCACAATCTCTGGACCAAAACCTGGTGCAAAGCCCACCAGTGGAAATGTACCATAATGATCCATTGAAAAATCCCTATTAAGTATCAGACAACTAAAACCCCCCAAACTGTACAGTGTGTAGACCTACACGTTCCAATGATAATCACAAGTTAAACTCTCAAGGGGCAAGTGGGAATGAACAGAAAGAAAAGGGAACTTTCCCAAAACAACATCAAATGACATGGATTGGATAATATTTTCACAGAAAGTAAGTCATATAACCTAAAGAAAGTCATCTATCTATTGCCATCGATCTGATTGCCAATAATTGACTTTTAGATTTCAGTTTTAGGTGAACATCTGTGATATATATACTGTATGTACGTATACAAAATATATAAAATAAAGATGAATATATCTGAACTGAAAATATAAGGAATACAGACAAGTTCTTTATGCAGTAGCTGTTGTAGTGTAGGAGCCAGCCTGGTCTCATAGACTAGACGTAACAGAGTAAATTTAAATCCGAGATGCTGAAATTAGCATAATATGTTATCTTTGGTATGGTTACATATGACAGACGGTTACATATAACGAACGTCTAGCAATGCAAAGGTTGCATGTTTCGAACCCTAACCTTAGCCCTAGTCTAGCTAACGTTAGCTACCCAGCTAACATTAGTCACAACGATTTGAAATTCGTGGCATTTCATACGTTTTTCAAATTCGTAACATATTGTACAAATTGTAATTCGCAACATGATATAAGAAATGGATGATGGACATTCAAAAATTAAGACATACCATAGTAAACGTAACATATCATGCAAATTGGAGTTTTCTTGATTTATTTTTACTATGTTACGTCTACCCCTGAGTCCAGGTTGGCTACATTGCTCGGGCTACAATGAAACAACATAGAACTGAAGGAAGCAAAACTCCACTGCCTTAGTAATGCCACATGTGGAATCACAGAATGTTTTTGTTCAGTCTGAGCTGCCAGATAGTGAGTAATCAATAGAAAGCAACCAATAGTGAACTGCCAGATAGTGAGTAACCAATAGAAAGCAACCAATAGTGAACTGCCACATAGTGACTAACCAATAGTGAGGTATGAGTAAACAGTAGCACACAGCCAGTGGTTCAGTCAGATAAACACATTTTAAAAAGTGTGAAGAGAGTTGCTACTGTACCTTTAAACTTTGTGATACCTTCCTTTAGGGAGTCATTTCTTGGCCTTTGCAGGGTTATTTGGGGAAAATCTCAGTCTATAAACAACAGAGAAGAGTAGCTCTTTAAGTCGGAGATGGTACAACCAGTGCTGGAGAGGAGGGAGAGAGGGAATGAGGGAGAGAGGGAATGAAAGGGCCAGTGAGCGAATGGAGGGAGGAGGTGCAGAAAACTCTCTCACACGCTGGAGGCTCACTGAAGAGGGAGGAGATTGTAATCTCCTCCAAGGAACACCTCCCTTTCAGACAGAGGGGCTTGAGGGAATAATGAGGATTTGCCACAGCAGGGAAAAAGAGGCCTTCTTAATTTTCTTCTTTCACATGCTTTTCAAGCTTCGTCAGTTCAGCTTGATTGGATATGAAAAAGCAGAATCAGACACGAGACAAACAGCTGTGCTATAGCCATCTAAAATATGGACGGAGCTTCCTTTGTCGCTTCCTCCCAAATTCCAGAAGGAACCATCAAACCGCTATGACATATGACAGTTATGACATAGGCATTCTAATGATTAGAATGCTGCTGTTCCTACCTCCCGAGTGGCGCTACACATTGTCGCTACACATCTTCCTCCCAAATTCCAAGAAGATGACTCCCTCAGTCATGTGCAGTTGTGTTGATATTTGATATCCAGTTTGACCCTATGCTAGAAAACTCAGAATCAAGTGTAGAGTCCAAGCAAATATTGACCGTGTTGCTGTGGTTTTATGCAACTTTACACTGAAAGAAACACAGGCCTAAAATATACAGTCAGATAGTAAAATGATCATTGCGAGGGACTTGAGGGCCAAAGCTCAAACCACTAGGCTACTTGCCGCCCCATATGACTTACAACCTTGTAAATGAATTTAAAAAAATAAAAAACATTGGTAAGAGGCAAAATAATTGGCTGTGCCGGTACAATACAATAGTCTTTCTAGACTACTGGATACTGCATCTTCAAACGTACACATGCCTACGGAACAAATACACAGTAAGTCAAGGCAGTGACATAACAACACTGGCAGCGTTGAACAGCTAATCTGTTCTATTTAACGTTTCTCCTGATGTCCCCGGACCCTCGTCGTCTCAGTGGAGAACCAGTACAAAGAAGCCCTCAGTCAAGCTGTCAGGAACAATACAGTACATCTGAGCACAAGATCATTTGTCAGTGGACAAACAGCTCCCGAGTGCCAAATTTCGGTGAGAATCCCCACAGTGCTGCGGTCTCCCCCTGGGGCTTGAGAACGTCTGGATGATTCTCATCACCTATAGTATACTGGACTGGCCAGCGCCTGGCTTATTAAACTACACTGGCTGAACTAGGGACCACACTCAGGGGCCTCTCAGGGAAGAGCACAGCTATGGAAAGCTTTCTGCATTACAGGAAAACGAGGGCAAAGTTTATGAGAGAAAAAGAAATACAGGACTGCTGATGGATAATAGAATATGAATCAGTTGTATGTTACATGTAAGATTTTCACCACATTTACACATTTATAGTAATCAATACGGAGTCGATTCAGTAGTCTGATCCCATATCTGTATAGCAAACTCAGACTGATCTGGGATCAGGTTATTGATTCAGTTGATGAGTGATCAAGTTGTGGGTGAAAGGAAGGAACCATCAAACCAATTAACATGCAGATATGGCAGTTATGACATAGGCATTCTAATGATTAGAACACTGCTGTTCCTGCCTCCCGAGTGGCGCAGCGATCTACCACTACAGACCCGGGTTCGAACCCAGGCAGTGACTGAACCCAGGCATGCCATGATCATTACACAGGTGCACCTTGTGCTGGGGACAATAAAAGGCCACTCTAAAATGTGTAATTTTGTCACACAACAAAATGCCACACATGTCTGAAGTTTTGAGGGACCGTGCAATTGGCATGCAGACTGCAGGATTGTCCACCAGAGCTGTTGCCAGAGAATTGAATGTTCATTTTTCTACCATAAGCCACTTCCAACATGATTTTAGAGAATTTGGCAACTGGCCTCACAACCGCAGATCAGGTGTATGGCCTCTTGTGGGTGAACGCTTTGCTGATGTCAACGTTGTGAACAGAGAGCCCCATGGTGGCAGTGGGGTTATGGTATGGTGGTGGCAGTGGGGTTATGGTATGGTGTTTGCTGATGTCAACGTTGTGAACAGAGAGCCCCATGGTGGCAGTGGGGTTATGGTATGGTGTTTGCTGATGTCAACGTTGTGAACAGAGAGCCCCATGGTGGCAGTGGGGTTATGGTATGGTGTTTGCTGATGTCAACGTTGTGAACAGAGAGCCCCATGGTGGCAGTGGGGTTATGGTATGGTGTTTGCTGATGTCAACGTTGTGAACAGAGTGCCCCATGGTGGCAGTGGGGTTATGGTATGGTGGTGGCAGTGGGGTTATGGTATGGTGTTTGCTGATGTCAACGTTGTGAACAGAGAGCCCCATGGTGGCAGTGGGGTTATGGTATGGTGGTGGCAGTGGGGTTATGGTATGGTGTTTGCTGATGTCAACGTTGTGAACAGAGAGCCCCATGGTGGCAGTGGGGTTATGGTATGGTGGTGGCAGTGGGGTTATGGTATGGTGGTGGCAGTGGGGTTATGGTATGGTGTTTGCTGATGTCAACGTTGTGAACAGAGAGCCCCATGGTGGCAGTGGGGTTATGGTATGGTGGTGGCAGTGGGGTTATGGTATGGTGTTTGCTGATGTCAACGTTGTGAACAGAGAGCCCCATGGTGGCAGTGGGGTTATGGTATGGTGGTGGCAGTGGGGTTATGGTATGGTGTTTGCTGATGTCAACGTTGTGAACAGAGTGCCCCATGGTGGCAGTGGGGTTATGGTATGGTGTTTGCTGATGTCAACGTTGTGAACAGAGAGCCCCATGGTGGCAGTGGGGTTATGGTATGGTGGTGGCAGTGGGGTTATGGTATGGTGGTGGCAGTGGGGTTATGGTATGGTGGTGGCAGTGGGGTTATGGTATGGTGTTTGCTGATGTCAATGTTGTGAACAGAGAGCCCCATGGTGGCAGTGGGGTTATGGTATGGTGTTTGCTGATGTCAACGTTGTGAACAGAGTGCCCCATGGTGGCAGTGGGGTTATGGTATGGTGTTTGCTGATGTCAACGTTGTGAACAGAGAGCCCCATGGTGGCAGTGGGGTTATGGTATGGTGTTTGCTGATGTCAACGTTGTGAACAGAGAGCCCCATGGTGGCAGTGGGGTTATGGTATGGTGGTGGCAGTGGGGTTATGGTATGGTGGTGGCAGTGGGGTTATGGTATGGTGTTTGCTGATGTCAACGTTGTGAACAGAGAGCCCCATGGTGGCAGTGGGGTTATGGTATGGTGTTTGCTGATGTCAACGTTGTGAACAGAGAGCCCCATGGTGGCAGTGGGGTTATGGTATGGTGTTTGCTGATGTCAACGTTGTGAACAGAGAGCCCCATGGTGGCAGTGGGGTTATGGTATGGTGGTGGCAGTGGGGTTATGGTATGGTGGTGGCAGTGGGGTTATGGTATGGTGTTTGCTGATGTCAACGTTGTGAACAGAGAGCCCCATGGTGGCAGTGGGGTTATGGTATGGTGGTGGCAGTGGGGTTATGGTATGGTGTTTGCTGATGTCAACGTTGTGAACAGAGAGCCCCATGGTGGCAGTGGGGTTATGGTATGGTGGTGGCAGTGGGGTTATGGTATGGTGTTTGCTGATGTCAACGTTGTGAACAGAGTGCCCCATGGTGGCAGTGGGGTTATGGTATGGTGTTTGCTGATGTCAACGTTGTGAACAGAGAGCCCCATGGTGGCAGTGGGGTTATGGTATGGTGGTGGCAGTGGGGTTATGGTATGGTGGTGGCAGTGGGGTTATGGTATGGTGTTTGCTGATGTCAATGTTGTGAACAGAGAGCCCCATGGTGGCAGTGGGGTTATGGTATGGTGTTTGCTGATGTCAACGTTGTGAACAGAGTGCCCCATGGTGGCAGTGGGGTTATGGTATGGTGTTTGCTGATGTCAACGTTGTGAACAGAGAGCCCCATGGTGGCAGTGGGGTTATGGTATGGTGTTTGCTGATGTCAACGTTGTGAACAGAGAGCCCCATGGTGGCAGTGGGGTTATGGTATGGTGGTGGCAGTGGGGTTATGGTATGGTGGTGGCAGTGGGGTTATGGTATGGTGTTTGCTGATGTCAACGTTGTGAACAGAGAGCCCCATGGTGGCAGTGGGGTTATGGTATGGTGTTTGCTGATGTCAACATTGTGAACAGAGAGCCCCATGGTGGCAGTGGGGTTATGGTATGGTGGTGGCAGTGGGGTTATGGTATGGTGTTTGCTGATGTCAACGTTGTGAACAGAGTGCCCCATGGTGGCAGTGGGGTTATGGTATGGTGTTTGCTGATGTCAACGTTGTGAACAGAGAGCCCCATGGTGGCAGTGGGGTTATGGTATGGTGGTGGCAGTGGGGTTATGGTATGGTGTTTGCTGATGTCAACGTTGTGAACAGAGTGCCCCATGGTGGCAGTGGGGTTATGGTATGGTGTTTGCTGATGTCAACGTTGTGAACAGACTGCCCCATGGTGGCAGTGGGGTTATGGTATGGTGTTTGCTGATGTCAACGTTGTGAACAGAGAGCCCCATGGTGGCAGTGGGGTTATGGTATGGTGTTTGCTGATGTCAACGTTGTGAACAGAGAGCCCCATGGTGGCAGTGGGGTTATGGTATGGTGTTTGCTGATGTCAACGTTGTGAACAGAGTGCCCCATGGTGGCAGTGGGGTTATGGTATGGTGGTGGCAGTGGGGTTATGGTATGGTGGTGGCAGTGGGGTTATGGTATGGTGTTTGCTGATGTCAACGTTGTGAACAGAGAGCCCCATGGTGGCAGTGGGGTTATGGTATGGTGGTGGCAGTGGGGTTATGGTATGGTGTTTGCTGATGTCAACGTTGTGAACAGAGAGCCCCATGGTGGCAGTGGGGTTATGGTATGGTGGTGGCAGTGGGGTTATGGTATGGTGTTTGCTGATGTCAACGTTGTGAACAGAGAGCCCCATGGTGGCAGTGGGGTTATGGTATGGTGGTGGCAGTGGGGTTATGGTATGGTGTTTGCTGATGTCAACGTTGTGAACAGAGAGCCCCATGGTGGCAGTGGGGTTATGGTATGGTGTTTGCTGATGTCAACGTTGTGAACAGAGAGCCCCATGGTGGCAGTGGGGTTATGGTATGGTGGTGGCAGTGGGGTTATGGTATGGTGTTTGCTGATGTCAACGTTGTGAACAGAGTGCCCCATGGTGGCAGTGGGGTTATGGTATGGTGGTGGCAGTGGGGTTATGGTATGGTGTTTGCTGATGTCAACGTTGTGAACAGAGTGCCCCATGGTGGCAGTGGGGTTATGGTATGGTGTTTGCTGATGTCAATGTTGTGAACAGAGAGCCCCATGGTGGCAGTGGGGTTATGGTATGGTGGTGGCAGTGGGGTTATGGTATGGTGTTTGCTGATGTCAACGTTGTGAACAGAGAGCCCCATGGTGGCAGTGGGGTTATGGTATGGTGGTGGCAGTGGGGTTATGGTATGGTGTTTGCTGATGTCAACGTTGTGAACAGAGAGCCCCATGGTGGCAGTGGGGTTATGGTATGGTGGTGGCAGTGCGGTTATGGTATGGTGTTTGCTGATGTCAATGTTGTGAACAGAGAGCCCCATGGTGGCAGTGGGGTTATGGTATGGTGGTGGCAGTGGGGTTATGGTATGGTGTTTGCTGATGTCAATGTTGTGAACAGAGAGCCCCATGGTGGCAGTGGGGTTATGGTATGGTGTTTGCTGATGTCAACGTTGTGAACAGAGAGCCCCATGGTGGCAGTGGGGTTATGGTATGGTGGTGGCAGTGGGGTTATGGTATGGTGGTGGCAGTGGGGTTATGGTATGGTGTTTGCTGATGTCAACTTTGTGAACAGAGAGCCCCATGGTGGCAGTGGGGTTATGGTATGGTGGTGGCAGTGGGGTTATGGTATGGTGTTTGCTGATGTCAACGTTGTGAACAGAGAGCCCCATGGTGGCAGTGGGGTTATGGTATGGTGTTTGCTGATGTCAACGTTGTGAACAGAGAGCCCCATGGTGGCAGTGGGGGTATGGTATGGTGTTTGCTGATGTCAACGTTGTGAACAGAGAGCCCCATGGTGGCAGTGGGTTTATGGTATGGTGGTGGCAGTGGGGTTATGGTATGGTGTTTGCTGATGTCAACGTTGTGAACAGAGAGCCCCATGGTGGCAGTGGGTTTATGGTATGGTGTTTGCTGATGTCAACGTTGTGAACAGAGTGCCCCATGGTGGCAGTGGGGTTATGGTATGGTGGTGGCAGTGGGGTTATGGTATGGTGTTTGCTGATGTCAACGTTGTGAACAGAGAGCCCCATGGTGGCAGTGGGGTTATGGTATGGTGGTGGCAGTGGGGTTATGGTATGGTGGTGGCAGTGGGGTTATGGTATGGTGTCTGCTGATGTCAACGTTGTGAACAGAGTGCCCCATGGTGGCAGTGGGGTTATGGTATGGTGTTTGCTGATGTCAACGTTGTGAACAGAGAGCCCCATGGTGGCAGTGGGGTTATGGTATGGTGGTGGCAGTGGGGTTATGGTATGGTGGTGGCAGTGGGGTTATGGTATGGTGTTTGCTGATGTCAATGTTGTGAACAGAGAGCCCCATGGTGGCAGTGGGGTTATGGTATGGTGGTGGCAGTGGGGTTATGGTATGGTGTTTGCTGATGTCAACGTTGTGAACAGAGAGCCCCATGGTGGCAGTGGGGTTATGGTATGGTGGTGGCAGTGGGGTTATGGTATGGTGGTGGCAGTGGGGTTATGGTATGGTGTCTGCTGATGTCAACGTTGTGAACAGAGTGCCCCATGGTGGCAGTGGGGTTATGGTATGGTGTTTGCTGATGTCAACGTTGTGAACAGAGAGCCCCATGGTGGCAGTGGGGTTATGGTATGGTGGTGGCAGTGGGGTTATGGTATGGTGGTGGCAGTGGGGTTATGGTATGGTGTTTGCTGATGTCAATGTTGTGAACAGAGAGCCCCATGGTGGCAGTGGGGTTATGGTATGGTGGTGGCAGTGGGGTTATGGTATGGTGTTTGCTGATGTCAACGTTGTGAACAGAGAGCCCCATGGTGGCAGTGGGGTTATGGTATGGTGGTGGCAGTGGGGTTATGGTATGGTGTTTGCTGATGTCAATGTTGTGAACAGAGAGCCCCATGGTGGCAGTGGAGTTATGGTATGGTGTTTGCTGATGTCAACGTTGTGAACAGAGAGCCCCATGGTGGCAGTGGGGTTATGGTATGGTGGTGGCAGTGGGGTTATGGTATGGTGGTGGCAGTGGGGTTATGGTATGGTGGTGGCAGTGGGGTTATGGTATGGTGTTTGCTGATGTCAACTTTGTGAACAGAGAGCCCCATGGTGGCAGTGGGGTTATGGTATGGTGGTGGCAGTGGGGTTATGGTATGGTGTTTGCTGATGTCAACGTTGTGAACAGAGAGCCCCATGGTGACAGTGGGGTTATGGTATGGTGTTTGCTGATGTCAACGTTGTGAACAGAGAGCCCCATGGTGGCAGTGGGGTTATGGTATGGTGTTTGCTGATGTCAACGTTGTGAACAGAGAGCCCCATGATGGCAGTGGGGTTATGGTATGGTGTTTGCTGATGTCAACGTTGTGAACAGAGAGCCCCATGGTGGCAGTGGGGTTATGGTATGGTGGTGGCAGTGGGGTTATGGTATGGTGGTGGCAGTGGGGTTATGGTATGGTGTTTGCTGATGTCAACGTTGTGAACAGAGAGCCCCATGGTGGCAGTGGGGTTATGGTATGGTGTTTGCTGATGTCAACGTTGTGAACAGAGAGCCCCATGGTGGCAGTGGGGTTATGGTATGGTGGTGGCAGTGGGGTTATGGTATGGTGTTTGCTGATGTCAACGTTGTGAACAGAGTGCCCCATGGTGGCAGTGGGGTTATGGTATGGTGGTGGCAGTGGGGTTATGGTATGGTGTTTGCTGATGTCAACGTTGTGAACAGAGTGCCCCATGGTGGCAGTGGGGTTATGGTATGGTGTTTGCTGATGTCAATGTTGTGAACAGAGAGCTCCATGGTGGCAGTGGGGTTATGGTATAGTGGTGGCAGTGGGGTTATGGTATGGTGTTTGCTGATGTCAACGTTGTGAACAGAGAGCCCCATGGTGGCAGTGGGGTTATGGTATGGTGGTGGCAGTGGGGTTATGGTATGGTGTTTGCTGATGTCAACGTTGTGAACAGAGAGCCCCATGGTGGCAGTGGGGTTATGGTATGGTGTTGGCAGTGGGGTTATGGTATGGTGTTTGCTGATGTCAATGTTGTGAACAGAGAGCCCCATGGTGGCAGTGGGGTTATGGTATGGTGGTGGCAGTGGGGTTATGGTATGGTGTTTGCTGATGTCAATGTTGTGAACAGAGAGCCCCATGGTGGCAGTGGGGTTATGGTATGGTGTTTGCTGATGTCAACGTTGTGAACAGAGAGCCCCATGGTGGCAGTGGGGTTATGGTATGGTGGTGGCAGTGGGGTTATGGTATGGTGGTGGCAGTGGGGTTATGGTATGGTGTTTGCTGATGTCAACTTTGTGAACAGAGAGCCCCATGGTGGCAGTGGGGTTATGGTATGGTGGTGGCAGTGGGGTTATGGTATGGTGTTTGCTGATGTCAACGTTGTGAACAGAGAGCCCCATGGTGGCAGTGGGGTTATGGTATGGTGTTTGCTGATGTCAACGTTGTGAACAGAGAGCCCCATGGTGGCAGTGGGGTTATGGTATGGTGTTTGCTGATGTCAACGTTGTGAACAGAGAGCCCCATGGTGGCAGTGGGTTTATGGTATGGTGGTGGCAGTGGGGTTATGGTATGGTGTTTGCTGATGTCAACGTTGTGAACAGAGAGCCCCATGGTGGCAGTGGGTTTATGGTATGGTGTTTGCTGATGTCAACGTTGTGAACAGAGTGCCCCATGGTGGCAGTGGGGTTATGGTATGGTGGTGGCAGTGGGGTTATGGTATGGTGTTTGCTGATGTCAACGTTGTGAACAGAGAGCCCCATGGTGGCACTGGGGTTATGGTATGGTGGTGGCAGTGGGGTTATGGTATGGTGGTGGCAGTGGGGTTATGGTATGGTGTCTGCTGATGTCAACGTTGTGAACAGAGTGCCCCATGGTGGCAGTGGGGTTATGGTATGGTGTTTGCTGATGTCAACGTTGTGAACAGAGAGCCCCATGGTGGCAGTGGGGTTATGGTATGGTGGTGGCAGTGGGGTTATGGTATGGTGTTTGCTGATGTCAACGTTGTGAACAGAGAGCCCCATGGTGGCAGTGGGGTTATGGTATGGTGGTGGCAGTGGGGTTATGGTATGGTGTTTGCTGATGTCAATGTTGTGAACAGAGAGCCCCATGGTGGCAGTGGGGTTATGGTATGGTGTTTGCTGATGTCAACGTTGTGAACAGAGAGCCCCATGGTGGCAGTGGGGTTATGGTATGGTGGTGGCAGTGGGGTTATGGTATGGTGGTGGCAGTGGGGTTATGGTATGGTGGTGGCAGTGGGGTTATGGTATGGTGTTTGCTGATGTCAACTTTGTGAATAGAGAGCCCCATGGTGGCAGTGGGGTTATGGTATGGTGGTGGCAGTGGGGTTATGGTATGGTGTTTGCTGATGTCAACGTTGTGAACAGAGAGCCCCATGGTGACAGTGGGGTTATGGTATGGTGTTTGCTGATGTCAACGTTGTGAACAGAGAGCCCCATGGTGGCAGTGGGGTTATGGTATGGTGTTTGCTGATGTCAACGTTGTGAACAGAGAGCCCCATGGTGGCAGTGGGGTTATGGTATGGTGTTTGCTGATGTCAACGTTGTGAACAGAGAGCCCCATGGTGGCAGTGGGTTTATGGTATGGTGGTGGCAGTGGGGTTATGGTATGGTGTTTGCTGATGTCAACGTTGTGAACAGAGAGCCCCATGGTGGCAGTGGGTTTGTGGTATGGTGTTTGCTGATGTCAACGTTGTGAACAGAGTGCCCCATGGTGGCAGTGGGGTTATGGTATGGTGGTGGCAGTGGGGTTATGGTATGGTGTTTGCTGATGTCAACGTTGTGAACAGAGAGCCCCATGGTGGCAGTGGGGTTATGGTATGGTGGTGGCAGTGGGGTTATGGTATGGTGGTGGCAGTGGGGTTATGGTATGGTGTCTGCTGATGTCAACGTTGTGAACAGAGTGCCCCATGGTGGCAGTGGGGTTATGGTATGGTGTTTGCTGATGTCAACGTTGTGAACAGAGAGCCCCATGGTGGCAGTGGGGTTATGGTATGGTGGTGGCAGTGGGGTTATGGTATGGTGGTGGCAGTGGGGTTATGGTATGGTGTCTGCTGATGTCAACGTTGTGAACAGAGTGCCCCATGGTGGCAGTGGGGTTATGGTATGGTGTTTGCTGATGTCAACGTTGTGAACAGAGAGCCCCATGGTGGCAGTGGGGTTATGGTATGGTGTTTGCTGATGTCAACGTTGTGAACAGAGTGCCCCATGGTGGCAGTGGGGTTATGGTATGGTGTTTGCTGATGTCAACGTTGTGAACAGAGAGCCCCATGGTGGCAGTGGGGTTATGGTATGGTGTTTGCTGATGTCAACGTTGTGAACAGAGTGCCCCATGGTGGCAGTGGGGTTATGGTATGGTGTTTGCTGATGTCAACGTTGTGAACAGAGAGCCCCATGGTGGCAGTGGGGTTATGGTATGGTGGTGGTGGGGTTATGGTATGGTGTTTGCTGATGTCAACGTTGTGAACAGAGAGCCCCATGGTGGCAGTGGGGTTATGGTATGGTGGTGGCAGTGGGGTTATGGTATGGTGTTTGCTGATGTCAACGTTGTGAACAGAGTGCCCCATGGTGGCAGTGGGGTTATGGTATGGTGTTTGCTGATGTCAATGTTGTGAACAGAGAGCCCCATGGTGGCAGTGGGGTTATGGTATGGTGGTGGCAGTGGGGTTATGGTATGGTGTTTGCTGATGTCAACGTTGTGAACAGAGAGCCCCATGGTGGCAGTGGGGTTATGGTATGGTGGTGGCAGTGGGGTTATGGTATGGTGTTTGCTGATGTCAACGTTGTGAACAGAGTGCCCCATGGTGGCAGTGGGGTTATGGTATGGTGGTGGCAGTGGGGTTATGGTATGGTGTTTGCTGATGTCAACGTTGTGAACAGAGAGCCCCATGGTGGCAGTGGGGTTATGGTATGGTGTTTGCTGATGTCAACGTTGTGAACAGAGAGCCCCATGGTGGCAGTGGGGTTATGGTATGGTGTTTGCTGATGTCAACGTTGTGAACAGAGAGCCCCATGGTGGCAGTGGGGTTATGGTATGGTGTTTGCTGATGTCAATGTTGTGAACAGAGAGCCCCATGGTGGCAGTGGGGTTATGGTATGGTGGTGGCAGTGGGGTTATGGTATGGTGGTGGCAGTGGGGTTATGGTATGGTGGTGGCAGTGGGGTTATGGTATGGTGTTTGCTGATGTCAACGTTGTGAACAGAGAGCCCCATGATGGCAGTGGGGTTATGGTATGGTGGTGGCAGTGGGGTTATGGTATGGTGGTGGCAGTGGGGTTATGGTATGGTGTTTGCTGATGTCAACGTTGTGAACAGAGTGCCCCATGGTGGCAGTGGGGTTATGGTATGGTGTTTGCTGATGTCAACGTTGTGAACAGAGAGCCCCATGGTGGCAGTGGGGTTATGGTATGGTGTTTGCTGATGTCAACGTTGTGAACAGAGAGCCCCATGGTGGCAGTGGGGTTATGGTATGGTGGTGGCAGTGGGGTTATGGTATGGTGGTGGCTGATGTCAACGTTGTGAACAGAGAGCCCCATGGTGGCAGTGGGGTTATGGTATGGTGTTTGCTGATGTCAATGTTGTGAACAGAGAGCCCCATGGTGGCAGTGGGGTTATGGTATGGTGTTTGCTGATGTCAACAGAGTGCCCCATGGTGGCAGTGGGGTTATGGTATGGGCAGGCATAAGCTACGGACAACGAACACAATTGCATTTTATCGATGGCAATTTAAATGCACAGAGATACCGTGATGAGATCCTGAGGTCCATTGTTGTCCCATCCTCATGTTTCAGCATGATAATACACAGCCCCATGTCGCAAGGATCTGCACACATTCCCTGGAAGCTGAAAATGTCCAAGTTTCCTTAATGTTCAGTATGATGTTTACTTAATGTTCAGTATGATGTTTCTTTGATGTATAGTATGGTGTTGCTTAATATTCTATGGTGTTTCCTTAATGTTCAGTATGATGTTTCCTTAATGTTCAGTATGATGTTTCCTTAATGTTCAGTATGATGTTTCCTTGATGTTTCCTCATCCCAGTGGCTTTTACAAATGTAAAAGAATAAGTCGTAAACACAAACGTTTGTCGTTGAGATACCGAAGTACATTATCTTAGCGTCAGTGAGGTTCTGCCTGGAGGAAGGTTTGAGCTCGCTAAGTCTCTTCATGCTGTAATGCTGTGGAGTCTGGTGAATAGATTCTGTCTGAAATGCAGAACAGAACAAATTCGGGTATTTCTGTCCCATTTGGTCATGGGGTGACAGTAGGGGCTTATAATGGCCATTGTCACCACACGTCATGTGAATTTGAAGGGTGTTATCCCTGGGATTGACTGACAAATCAACATCTTTGCATGAAAAATGATATTTAGTGAAAACACTTTTACAAAAAATTCACTCATTCTTTCAGGTGAAAACGGTTCAATTTACTAAGATGTCAAGGGTGGAAAGTGATTCATTCTAGGCCTGGGTGAGCAAGCAGAGTGAAGTAGACAAAAGAATAGTTAACATTTCCTTAAGGCATGGCTCTCTCAAGATGAAGTCAAAGTTCAAGCTTGTTCTTGTTTCACATTAGTATTTCAGTTCTGTAAATCATTTCCACACCTCGTTTCATTTTCTAACACTTCCAGCTTGTTTGAGGGAGGGAACTTGTTTGAGGGTGTGAAATAGGTGTGAAATAGGTGTGCTTATTTACTTTGCTACCTGGGAGTTAGCTTTCCCTCCATGGTTGCATGTTCACTACAACTCAAACCCACTTTATGTCACTGACCACCTAATGCCCCAAGAAATAGGCTGTAATGGACACTGTCACAAAGCGTCCCAAACTAGCTTGTACCCTGCCCTCGATTTCAGTGTGTAAACGTATACCTCTTTGTGGAGATATCCTCGGCTGAAGCTACCATAGGTGGGCTGGGGAGTGGCCCCTCCCAGGGGGTGCTGAATCGGGGGCAGGTTATGGGATCCGTGCTCTACAGTGCCACTCTAGGGACCGGCAGCACTGTGCCCGCTTTGTCCCACAGCATCTTTGTGCCCAAGGTTTCCCATGGATCAAACTTCAAACAAAAGGTCTCAACGTAGCCGTAGTCTGTTGTTTAGAAGAGTCCAGGACAAGGCAAGTGGGTTGTTCTCATATCTGAATGGACCCTACTTCATCTGCCCACGGCTGGTTACTTGTCTGTCTGAGAAACACCCTCACATCTTCCTGTACATCACCAGAAATATCCAGTGTATTTCGTAATCTGCTCAGGAGGAGTCCATTTTCACTTTCATTGGCAACAAGGGCTGAAGAGTTCCTCTTTCACAAGCCCATGGTGTAATTCTTATGGTGCCAAGGGGAGTTATCAGAACCCCAGTAGCAGCCTTTGTTAGTTCCCTGTTTAAAGTTACCTTTCTTTAGAAAGGAGGAAAATACTGCTGATCTTTTTATCCCCCATATTAAACTTGTATTGTTTGATAAAAAACAATTGACACGAGAAGCCATCAATATCATAAAATATCAAGGCATGACATTCTGGATAAAAACAAACCCTAAATCAGAGAATAGGTTGCTCTGTGAGAATTCCTACTGCTTTCCTAGCCCAGCCTGTTTAAAGGGACAGTTCACCCAAATTACAAAATGACACAGTGAACAGGTCAACAAAACCAATCTACACCTTGTCCATAGATGGCTTACAGGGCAAAGAAACCAAAATAAAGTAGTTTTGTAATTTGAGTGGACTATCCCTTTAACATTCTAAAAGATGTGGGCATGGCCTTGTGATTGAAACACAATAGAAAGAGGATGATAGTAGATATCCTTTATTGGAGAATAACATCTTAGAATTGTTCTTATCTTATTATATTGTTTTAATTATAGTCAGTGAACTGCAACTCAGTTAGACACGTCATTTAAACTGCATTACTGTAGTATTTGTGAAATGTAATTTGTGAAGAAAGAAATATACCTATCATAACAATTTGACATTTCTCTGTAGAAAGTAATACATAGTTAGTAGTTAATAGTATATCGTGGTGAAGATAATGTAATTAAAGTATCCACGTCAGCCTGGTTGTGAACCCAGAGACAAGAGTGTGAACTACTCCCCATTACATATTTTTTTAATGTCGTTCATATAGCTGCCGAAACTCACACGTGTCTTATTCTACTGACAAAGAAACACTTATTGCAGGAAGGTCTGTAGCCAGTCCCACGGCTGACTTTACCTCGAAGCTACTGGGATTCTCCTTTGTAAGTGAAACCTTTACGTGTAACGACGTTTGAGTTAATAAGACATTGCGGGCTTTATGTGACAGATCGGTTTGTAAACAATCCTCCACAGAGATCAGCGTCACAATGTTGACATCAGTGCCACCTGGTGGTTATCCTTAGGAAATTCAGAAAAATGCATTTGCGAACATTTTCCCTACTTTTTCCAAGGTCTTTGACCACTCATGGGACATGTTTGCATCAACTTCCCTGCATGAATATGTGATTGAATAGGAAGGGCTAGACCCTCAAGTAATGATACGTTGACTTGGCTGGAGAGAGAGGAGACTCGAGGCCATGGAGGTGGTAGAAATAATACATCTAATACCGAATTGCGAGAGGAGGTTCAATCTTACATGCAAGGGCATAGTACTAAATATGGTAATCAGAATAGCAGGTTATATTACTAATCTGAACCCTGGGGGCTAAAAGGCAAATAGCTTAAAGGCAGAGAGCAAATTAGTCTTGAGATTCTATAGCAAATCTGAATGCTATATACATGTGCCATTATAAATGTTGGTTGATACGAAACTGATACAGCTTTCAGTTGAACAATGAGAACAGTGAAACATTTGCTACTTCGGGTACAGACAGTGTTCAGCAGCTTGAGCCAGTTCAGGGTCAGATCGAGTTGAGGCCACTGTCCTGTGAAGCACAGATATGTATGGAAAACACTTGTATACTTAGGACCATTTGGAGTTACGTGTGTTCACTGAAGTATGTTATTCGTGATATGATTGTAAGTGAAGACATGTAAAAAGATGTGACATGTAAAAAGATGGTTCTCCACCGTCATCAAAGGATGTTTACACCTCACAAATTGATTAGGAGACAAGTGAGAGATGCTTACTGGCAGTGCCAGTCTGGCCAATGAGGTTCTTCTATATGAGGACTAATCCCTTGTAGTCTGACAGGCTCCTTTGCCCTGTGTGTGTGTTACTGGGGAAGGGGGTTAAATTCAGGATGTAGACAGATGGCTTCACTAAGCTCCTGAGAGAGAGAGAGAGAGAGAGAGACAGAGAGAGAGAGAGAGAGAGAGAGAGAGAGAGACCGAGATAGAGAGAGAGAGAGAGAAACAGAGAGAGACAGAGAGCGAGAGAGAGAGAGAGAGAGAGAGAGAGGGAGAGCACTTTGCCACACACCATCATTGGCAGAATGGACCACATGAACTACTACCATGGAGTCTGATTGAAACCAAACTGAACAAACAGGACACAAGCAATGGATGACCTACTTGAAGATTGGCCACAATCTCTGGACATTTTTGGATCATTCTGGTTGAATTTACTCGGAGGTCCAGAGAGCGTGGATGACTGGAGCGTCTGTCTGTGTCTGCTGGAACATCTCAGCTTGGACCTCATTGGACAACTAGACTTTCTCCTGGAGGACAGAATGGTGTGTTTTAACTTTCTAGGGCCTCTGGGCTCTGAGGATGCCTATGTTTGGATGTTTTCACATTGCTGACTTGAATGTTATGTGTCATGAGAGCAGGCCTGCGCCTGTGTACACGGGCGTATACTTGAAAAGGTCCCAAAAGACCTTAAAACAACCAGTCGTGTAAGAGTTCATATAATCTTCCAAGTTCCTTGATGAAATGTATACAACATGACATTCCACCTGAATGTAACATCAAATGGGAAGGTGATGAGAAACAGGAAGGAATGCACAGATTGAAATTGAAATCGGAAACGAGGCTGTCTCAGGTGGAATAGAGACTCAAATAGTATCTCAATGTAGGTGACTACATAGAAATGAGTTCCTCAACCACCTGATCATTTTCTTGGAAATGTATTTTTGTGACCATGTAGAGCTCTGGAAGAGCCAGGATTAAATGAGTGTTTTTCTTAATAAAAACCCATTTGTTTACACAGCACACCTGTGTCTTTACCTTTGAGTCCTTTCCTGTGCCTGACCGCCCATAGACAGTGTAAACCCCCTGCACTGTCACAATGAGTGTCTCATGTAGAGATGTAGTCTCAGCTTACATAACTCTCAGTAGGTCTGTATCCCAATGCAAGTGTCTGAGGCTGGGATAAATGGACACATCCTATAGAAACCCATTAGTATGGTTTTAGGATGCCTACTTTACAGTTAGGCCTTCAGATTTGGACTATAGCCATTGATCATTGAAGAATGTAACTTTTAAAGGCTGTCTTACCCCATGCCTCAGAGCCCAAAATATAATCAGTGTATATATATATATATATTTCTCCATTGTTTGTTGAACACATCATTTTGATCTGAATGGTCAGGCCTTGCATCCATAGCTCCATATCCGAATTTGAGAGTGGTTCCATTTTTCCAGCTCCATGCCCCATTAGTTCGTGTGGGCATAATATTGTATTTATTTAATGTAACCTTTATTTAACTAGGCAACTTAGTTAAGAACAAATGATTATTTACATTGATGGCATATTATGTAGCCTACATCATTTAAATAGCCTACATCATTTAAATAGCCTACAGAATATTAGATTACTGCTTACTGATCGCTGCAGCTGTACATAGCCCATCCAACTACCTACCTCATCCCCATATTGTTTTTATTGACTTTTTTGCTCTTTTGCACACCAGTATTTCTACTTGCACATCATCATCTGCACATCTATCACTCTGGTGTTAATTTGCTAAATTGTAATTACTTCCCTACTATGACCTATGTATCAATTTATCCCAGCCTCAGACCCACTGTACATAGATGTTTCTATTGTTATTGACTCTACGTTTATTTATGTGTAACTCTGTGTTGTTTTTGTCGCACTGCTTTGATTTATCTTGTTCTCAACTAGCCTACCTGGTTAAATAAAGATGTTCTCAACTGGCCTACCTGGTTAAATAAAGGTGTTCTCAACTAGCCTACCTGGTTAAATAAAGGTGTTCTCAACTGGCCTACCTGGTTAAATAAAGGTGTTCTCAACTGGCCTACCTGGTTAAATAAAGGTGTTCTCAACTGGCCTACCTGGTTAAATAAAGGTGTTCTCAACTAGCCTACCTGGTTAAATAAAGGTGTTCTCAACTGGCCTACCTGGTTAAATAAAGGTGTTCTCAACTAGCCTACCTGGTTAAATAAAGGTGTTCTCAACTGGCCTACCTGGTTAAATAAAGGTGTTCTCAACTAGCCTACCTGGTTAAATAAAGGTGTTCTCAACTGGCCTACCTGGTTAAATAAAGGTGTTCTCAACTAGCCTACCTGGTTAAATTAAGGTGTTCTCAACTAGCCTACCTGGTTAAATAAAGGTGTTCTCAACTGGCCTACCTGGTTAAATAAAGGTGTTCTCAACTAGCCTACCTGGTTAAATAAAGGTGTTCTCAACTGGCCTACCTGGTTAAATAAAGGTGTTCTCAACTGGCCTACCTGGTTAAATAAAGGTGTTCT
The DNA here is from genome assembly GCF_034236695.1 of Oncorhynchus nerka. Taxonomy (NCBI): domain Eukaryota; kingdom Metazoa; phylum Chordata; class Actinopteri; order Salmoniformes; family Salmonidae; genus Oncorhynchus; species Oncorhynchus nerka. The sequence continues at coordinate 10,926,358 of NC_088422.1, read as the reverse complement.
CAACTGGCCTACCTGGTTAAATAAAGGTGTTCTCAACTGGCCTACCTGGTTAAATAAAGGTGTTCTCAACTAGCCTACCTGGTTAAATAAAGGTGTTCTCAACTAGCCTACCTGGTTAAATAAAGGTGTTCTCAACTGGCCTACCTGGTTAAATAAAGGTGTTCTCAACTGGCCTACCTGGTTAAATAAAGGTGTTCTCAACTGGCCTACCTGGTTAAATAAAGGTGTTCTCAACTGGCCTACCTGGTTAAATAAAGGTGTTGTCAACTGGCCTACCTGGTTAAATAAAGATGTTCTCAACTGGCCTACCTGGTTAAATAAAGATGTTCTCAACTGGCCTACCTGGTTAAATAAAGATGTTCTCAACTGGCCTACCTGGTTAAATAAAGGTGTTCTCAACTGGCCTACCTGGTTAAATAAAGATGTTCTCAACTGGCCTACCTGGTTAAATAAAGGTGTTCTCAACTGGCCTACCTGGTTAAATAAAGGTGTTCTCAACTGGTCTACCTGGTTAAATAAAGGTGTTCTCGACTGGCCTACCTGGTTAAATAAAGGTGTTCTCAACTGGCCTACCTGGTTAAATAAAGGTGTTCTCAACTGGCCTACCTGGTTAAATAAAGGTGTTCTCGACTGGCCTACCTGGTTAAATAAAGGTGTTCTCAACTGGCCTACCTGGTTAAATAAAGGTGTTCTCAACTGGTCTACCTGGTTAAATAAAGGTGTTCTCGACTGGCCTACCTGGTTAAATAAAGGTGTTCTCAACTGGCCTACCTGGTTAAATAAAGGTGTTCTCAACTGGCCTACCTGGTTAAATAAAGGTGTTCTCAACTGGCCTACCTGGTTAAATGAAGGTGTTCTCAACTGGCCTACCTGGTTAAATAAAGGTGTTCTCAACTGGCCTACCTGGTTAAATAAAGGTGTTCTCAACTGGCCTACCTGGTTAAATAAAGGTGTTCTCAACTGGCCTACCTGGTTAAATAAAGGTGTTCTCAACTAGCCTACCTGGTTAAATAAAGGTGTTCTCAACTAGCCTACCTGGTTAAATAAAGGTGTTCTCAACTGGCCTACCTGGTTAAATAAAGGTGTTCTCAACTGGCCTACCTGGTTAAATAAAGGTGTTCTCAACTGGCCTACCTGGTTAAATAAAGGTGTTCTCAACTGGCCTACCTGGTTAAATAAAGGTGTTCTCAACTGGCCTACCTGGTTAAATAAAGGTGTTCTCAACTAGCCTACCTGGTTAAATGAAGGTGTTCTCAACTGGCCTACCTGGTTAAATAAAGGTGTTCTCGACTGGCCTACCTGGTTAAATAAAGGTGTTCTCAACTGGCCTACCTGGTTAAATAAAGGTGTTCTCAACTAGCCTACCTGGTTAAATAAAGGTGTTCTCAACTGGCCTACCTGGTTAAATAAAGGTGTTGTCAACTGGCCTACCTGGTTAAATAAAGGTGTTGTCAACTGGCCTACCTGGTTAAATAAAGGTGTTCTCAACTGGCCTACCTGGTTAAATAAAGGTGTTCTCAACTGGCCTACCTGGTTAAATAAAGGTGTTCTCAACTGGCCTACCTGGTTAAATAAAGGTGTTCTCAACTGGCCTACCTGGTTAAATAAAGGTGTTCTCAACTAGCCTACCTGGTTAAATGAAGGTGTTCTCAACTGGCCTACCTGGTTAAATAAAGGTGTTCTCGACTGGCCTACCTGGTTAAATAAAGGTGTTCTCAACTGGCCTACCTGGTTAAATAAAGGTGTTCTCAACTAGCCTACCTGGTTAAATAAAGGTGTTCTCAACTGGCCTACCTGGTTAAATAAAGGTGTTGTCAACTGGCCTACCTGGTTAAATAAAGGTGTTGTCAACTGGCCTACCTGGTTAAATAAAGGTGTTCTCAACTGGCCTACCTGGTTAAATAAAGGTGTTGTCAACTGGCCTACCTGGTTAAATAAAGGTGTTCTCAACTGGCCTACCTGGTTAAATAAAGGTGTTGTCAACTGGCCTACCTGGTTAAATAAAGGTGTTCTCAACTAGCCTACCTGGTTAAATAAAGATGTTCTCAACTGGCCTACCTGGTTAAATAAAGGTGTTCTCAACTGGCCTACCTGGTTAAATAAAGATGTTCTCAACTGGCCTACCTGGTTAAATAAAGATGTTCTCAACTGGCCTACCTGGTTAAATAAAGATGTTCTCAACTGGCCTACCTGGTTAAATAAAGGTGTTCTCAACTGGCCTACCTGGTTAAATAAAGATGTTCTCAACTGGCCTACCTGGTTAAATAAAGGTGTTCTCAACTAGCCTACCTGGTTAAATAAAGATGTTCTCAACTGGCCTACCTGGTTAAATAAAGGTGTTCTCAACTGGCCTACCTGGTTAAATAAAGGTGAGAAAAAAAACATAATTTAAACTAGCCTACAGAATATTATATAGCCTACATAATTGAATTAGCCCACAGAATATTAGATAGCCTACATACTTGAATTAGCCCACAGAATATTAGATAGCCTTCATAATTGAATTAGCCTACAGAACATTAGATGGCCTACATAATTGAATTAGCCTACAGAATATTAGCCTACATAATTTAAATAGCCCACAGAATATTAGATAGCCTACATAATTGAATTAGTCTACATAATATTAGTCTACATAATTTAAATAGCCTACAGAATATTAGATAGCCTACATAATTTAAATAGCCTACAGAATATTAGCTATCCTACATAATTGAATTAGCCTACAGAATATTAGATAACCTACATAATTGAATTAGCCTAGAGAATATTAGTCAACATAATTTAAATAGCCTACATAATATTAGATTGCCTACATAGTTTAATTAGCCTACAGAATATTAGATAGCCTACATAGTTTAATTAGCCTACAGAATATTAGATAGCCTACATAGTTTAATTAGCATACAATATTAGATAGCCTACATAGTTTAATTAGCCTCCAGAAGATTAGATAGCCTACATAGTTTAATTAGCCTACAGAATATTAGATAGCCTACATAGTTTAATTAGCCTACAGAACATTAGATAGCCTACATAGTTTAATTAGCCTACAGAATATTAGATAGCCTACATAGTTTAATTAGACTACAGAACATCAGCCTACATAGTTTAATTAGCCCACAGAACATTAGCCTACATAGTTTAATTAGCCTACAGAATATTAGATAGCCTACATAGTTTAATTAGCCTACAGAATATTAGATAGCCTACATAGTTTAATTAGCCTACAGAACATCAGCCTACATAGTTTAATTAGCCTACAGAACATTAGATAGCCTACATAGTTTAATTAGCCTACAGAATATTAGATAGCCTACATAGTTTAATTAGCCTACAGAACATCAGCCTACATAGTTTAATTAGCCTACAGAACATCAGCCTACATAGTTTAATTAGCCTACAGAATATTAGATAGCCTACATAGTTTAATTAGCCTACAGAACATCAGCCTACATAGTTTAATTAGCCTACAGAACATCAGCCTACATAGTTTAATTAGCCCACAGAACATCAGCCTACATAGTTTAATTAGCCTACAGAATATTAGATAGCCTACATAGTTTAATTAGCCTACAGAACATCAGCCTACATAGTTTAATTAGCCTACAGAATATTAGATAGCCTACATAGTTTAATTAGCCTACAGAACATCAGCCTACATAGTTTAATTAGCCTACAGAACATCAGCCTACATAGTTTAATTAGCCTACAGAACATCAGCCTACATAGTTTAATTATCCTACATAACATCAGCCTACATAGTTTAATTAGCCCACAGAACATTAGCCTACATAGTTTAATTAGCCTACAGAACATTAGATAGCCTACATAGTTTAATTAGCCTACAATATTAGCCTTAATTGTTTATCCCCTAAAAAGTGTCAGCCTCACTGCTTTGTTGTGGTTTCAGATTGTCCATTGAAATTCATGAAGACAGTCCTCTCTATAAAAGCACTAAAGGTGTCTTCTTTTTTTTTACCCCAAATTGGAAATGGTGGCAAAATTACACTTCCTGTCGAACGTTAACACATTTACTTTTTGTAACCTTTTGTGAGACAATGAGCATATATTTGGCCAAATTCGATGTTTAAAATTATACGTTTTTGTATGTTTTTAACAGTTATTTTGATCAACCCAGAGCAACTTGTCATAGGCATGTTGCTGTTGTTCATTTAAAGTGTTGTGTTTCTGTGACCCTCAGAGGCTCAGAAATTGGCGATTGAGCTTATTTTATGTACCAGTACGATCTAAAATAACCACTGATATGCCTTACAGGCGATTTGGCCACCAGTGTCATCAGACTTGAGCTTTCAACTTAGTTCCAAATGTATCTGAAAGATAAGACTATCAACTTGGTATAGAGACATTGACTGGAATTTAAAATATATAGTGGCTGCCACACCCCCAGGGGCCAAATCTGGGGTGGCTCCATATCTATATATTTTCAGGGTACATACATCTACCGCTGTCCCAGATTTTGTGATTTTATCACAAACTTTGAGTCCACATTTTCAGTTTAGCAGCACACCACTAGTGTACAAAACATAGATTATTTTTCATTCCTCCATATTAACACAGAAATCATCTTAAATTGTTTTGTTTTTTTATGTCGGTAACTAGCAGCTCGACAAAGTCCTACAATTTCAGAAAGATTTTAAAAAACAAAAACAGTTAAAACAGTTTTGACACCTCGTTTTTTTGACCCCTTGGAGTTTAAGGGGCAATCTCCGATTGGTTTTATTAATAATAATAATACATTATTGGACTTTGATATTATGAATATACTGTATATCCATCAATTCTTGGGGAATAGGCTAAAACATATAAATGTCTCATGTGTTTAGTTCAACTGAGTAGACCATCAGATCCCAAAACATAAGCTTGTTTTACTACCATTGTTTGTAAAGAACAAATTGTATACAGCCTCAAAAGATGGTTAAAACTATAAAATGTTGATCTCAGGATTGGTCAGTAAGCCTACATGCATCCTTGGCTCTGTCCAATCATTTGAGAGAAGGTACAGTACATTTCTCCAGCCCATTTCTCAAGCTGTTTTTCCAAAACAATGGCGGAGTATCCACTGTGTTTTTGTTTGAAATGCAGATGAGGCATACCCATTCAAAAAACATAATATTATGCTAGCACACACGTGTCAAACACATTTCACTGAGGGCCGAGTGTCTGCGAGTTTTTGCTCCTCCCTTGTACTGGATCGATGAATTATGGTCACTAATTAGTAAAGAACACCCCTCAACTGGTTGTCTAGGTCTTAATTGAAAGGAAAAAAACAAAAAACCCGCAGACACTCAGCCCTCGGTGGAATGAGTTTTGACACCTCTGTGAGCTAGAGGGTGTACGCACATAGCCTACATTTCCCGACATGCCAAGTTGGTCCAGACACGCGTACTGTTGCTTAACTGTTTCAAAGGTTGTGTACGCGGATTCCACTTTTCGGGAACACAATGTTATTGTCAGGTTATTATACGTGAGAGAAGAGACCGGCTCGAATAATTTCAGCTGGGGTTCAAGGATCGAGGTAAACTTAATATACTTTTATTTGTGGCTTGATATTAACAATACTGTTAACCTTAATGAATTAAATCAACCAAAAATATCGCTAACGTTAATTTATAGGCCACTAGTTCTTATAGGCTAGATTACAACATTACATTTTCAACCTATTAGGACAACGTTATATAACGGGTAAAACAGATGAGTCATATTTGCATTTAGCCAACACAGCCCTTTGGATTTGTTCCGTAGCATTGTCAATGTGTTTGTATTGCTACCTATGTACCCGCCCCCACAGTCTGTGCAGAGTTCACACAGACATACAGACAGACAGTGTGTGAAGGTGATGGCACAGTATGTGGGTATAGCAGCAACAGGATGAGCGCTGGAGCCCTGGGTATCGAGATTGTGCTGGTCTTCTTCCTGCCACTATTTCTCCTGCATCGCTATGGACACTTCCGCAAGCAGCACCCACTGGTGCTGTTCGGGACCCTCCTGTCCTGGTATCTCTGCTTCCTCATCGTCTTCATCCTTCCCCTGGATGTCAGCACGGTATGTTGTTCCTACCCGCCGATCGTGAGTCAGTTTAGCATTTCCCACACTATTGGTTAAGGGAAGCTGATCCTACATCTGTACAGAGAGGAAACTTCACCCCAGAGTGTATGGAAATCTGCTCATGTAGGAAGCTGTACAGTAGGGGTGTTAAAGTGATGAATAACTGTTACTCTGTCATGTAAAATAGTAGGACATTAAATTGTGCGTGTGTGTGTGCGCGTGTGTTTGCGTACTCACACGTTCTTATTTCAGACCATATATAACCAGTGTAAGATTGACAACGAGAAACCCAGGGCTCTGACCAGTTCAGACCCCTCTAATCAGACATCCAACTCCTCTGTCTTCCCTACAAGGTACAGTACCAACACATCTGGTTCAGGACGGTACCGTATTCCTCAACTAAACACCCTGTTACGCTATGCACTGATGAATGCCATTGACTAAATTCATGACCAACTTGTGTAGTGACTGGCTTCAATGTAGCGTAAGAGAGCTCTAGTAGAGGAACTCACTAACTAAGTACCTGGACCAGAGATATAGTTGAATTTGGAAGTTTACATACACTTAGGTTGGAGTCATTAAAACTCATTTTTCAACCACTGCACAAATTTCTTGTTAACAAACTATAGTTTTGGCAAGTCGGTTAGGACATCTACTTTGTGCATAACACAAGTCATTTTTCCAACAATTGTTAACAGACATTATTTAACTTATAATTCACTGTATCACAATTCAAATGGGTCAGACGTTTACATACACTAAGTTGACTGTGTCTTTAAACAGCTTGGAAAATTATAGAAAATTATGTCACGGCTTTAGAAGCTTCTGAATGGCTAATTGACATAATTTGAGTCAATTGGAGGTGTACCTGTGGAGGTATTTCAAGGCCTACCTTCAAACTCAGTACTTCTTTGCTTGATATCATGGGAAAATCAAATGAAATCAGCAAAGACCTCAGAAAAACAATTGTAGACCTCCACAAGTCTGGTTCATCCTTGGGAGCAATTTCCAAACGCCTGAAGGTACCACGTTCATCTGTACAAACAATAGTACGCAAGTATAAACACCATGGGACCACACAGCCGTCATAACGCTCAGGAAGGAGACACGTTCTGTCTCTGAGAGATGAACATACTTTAGTGCGACAGTGCAAATCAATCAGAGAACAACAGCAAAGGACCTTGTGAAGATGCTGGAGGAAGAGGTACAACAGTATCTATAGCCACAGTAAAACAAGTCCTATATCGACATAACCTGAAAGGCCGCCCAGCAAGGAAGAAGCCACTGCTCCAAAACCGCCATAAAAAGCCAGACTACGGTTTGCAACTGCACATGGGGACAAAGATCGTACTTTTTGGAGAAATGTCCTCTGGTCTGATGAAACAAAAATAGAACTGTTTGGCCATAATGACCATTGTTATGTTTGGAGGAAAAAGGGGGAGGCTTGCAAGCCGAAGAACACCATCCCAACTGTGAAGCACGGGGGTGGCAGCATTATGTTGTGGGGGTGCTTTGCTCCAGGAGGGACTAGTGCACTTCACAAACTAGATTGCATCATGAGGGAGGACAATTATGTGGATATTTTGAAGCAACATCTCAAGACATCAGTCAGGAAGTTAAAGCTTGGTCGTAAATGGGTCTTCCAAATGGACAATGACTCCAAGCATACTTCCAAAGTTGTGACAAAATTACTTAAGGACAATAAAGTCAAGGTATTGAGTGGCCATCACAAAGCCCTGACTTCAATCCTATAGAAAATGTATGGGTAGAACTGAAAAGGCTTGTGTGAGCAAGGAGGCCTACAAACCTGACTCAGTTACACCAGCTCTGTCAGGAGGAATGGGCCAAAATTCACCCAACTTATTGTGGGAAGCTTGTGGAAGGCGACCTGAAACATTTGACCCACGTTAAACAATTTAAAGGCAATGCTACCAAATAATTATTGATTGTATGAACTTCTGACCCACTGGGAATGTGATGAAAGAAATAAAAGCTGAAATAAATAATTATCTCTACTATTATTCTGACATTTCCACATAAAATAAAGTGGTGATCCTAATTGACCTAAGACAGGGAATTGTTACTCGGATTAAATGTCAGGAATTGTGAAAAACTTTATTTAAATGTATTTGGTTAAGTTGTATGTAAACTTCCCACTTCAACTGTGAGTCCCCACTGGACTGTCTGCTGACAGCTTTATGACTTGTGTTTATTGTCCTGTATTCATGTGGTTTCCTTTACAATGTGTACATAGTGTTGCCTCTTAGGAGGATGACCTGTGCTGCTGTCTCTTTTAATTACAGCACACCTAAAGTATGTCACAAGCCATGGAGCTATATTCCTGATGGAATTCTGCCAGTGTTCTGGCGCGTGGTCTACTGGACCTCTCAGGGTCTGACCTGGTGAGCTCTACTGTCCACCCACCCTGACTGCAATAGCAACCATTTACCAGTGGATTTTTTTCACTCTATTTTTGGCTAATGTGTTTTTGTTGTTTTTATTTGTCTACTCAGGCTGTTGCTCCCCTTCATGCAGTCCTATGCAAGCTCTGGGGGCTTTTCTATCCCAGGTAAGATTAAGACGGCCCTTATCGAGAACGCCATCTACTATGGCACCTACCTGGTCATCTTTTGCTCCTTGCTTATCTACTTGGCTGTCCATCCCCAGTGGCAGCTAACCTGGTGAGTAGACCCCATCACACCTTCTGCATCCCTGTCCCGTCCCCCCTCCTGAATCAATCCAACCCAATCTAAACATTAGCCATTCGTAGGGAAAATGCAAATCTGACCCTAGATCAGCATGTAAGCGTCTCTGTCTTCTCTTCCAGGCAGGGTCTGCAAACCATTAGCATCGCAGCAGCAAACACCTGGGGGCTTTTCCTCTTGGTGTTGTTGCTAGGTTATGGCCTGGTGGAGATCCCGTGCTTGTACTGGAACTCCTCTCGCCACGGTTACCTGTTGGCCAAGACCTACTTCAAGGCGGCCAAGCTGGCGAAGGAAAAGTCAGACGCCGAGGAAAACATGGATGACGCCATGGAGGTGAGATGGATGAGAAGAACTAAAGGAAGTCGTAAAGTATGATGGTTTTCAAAGGTCCACTCAGCGACGTGTCCGTAAGTATAGCGGGGCAGACCTCCAACACAAACAAAGACAGTACGACGCAAGACGCTAATCTCGGCAGCATTTGTTCTCGCGTTGTATGAGAGAGGAGCGCACTCCCGTGCAGATGGTAAATATTGTGGCTCCCTGTGGGCCCTGGTTAAATTTATAGAATGGGGTGACCATCAAATCAAATTGATTTATATAGCCCTTCGTACATCAGCTGATATCTCAAAGTGCTGTACAGAAACCCAGCCTAAAACCCCAAACAGCAAGCAATGCAGGTGTAGAAGCACGGTGGCAAGGAAAAACTCCCTAGAAAGGCCAAAACCTAGGAAGAAACCTAGAGAGGAACCAGGCTATGTGGGGTGGCCAGTCCTCTTCTGGCTGTGCCGGATGGAGATTATAACAGAACATGGCCAAGATGTTCAAATGTTCATAAATGACTGACGCCCACCGTTATCTGTGAGGCAGTTCATAACAGATCAGTCTCTCGCTTTGCACTCCTTCTGGTGTTTACACTACTCTTTATAGAGACAGTCATATCGCTGCGTAGAGGTAGGACAAATCAATGCATTGTTTTAGGCCATTGAATGAATTTCTCTTTGACAGGAGGTGACAAATGTCAACGAATCAATCGGGTACGGTCACCCCCTAAGGATCAGCATTGACACTATTTTGAGAAAGGTAAGAATGTCAGAACAAAGTTGAATACGTCCGTGTGTAAATCAGCGGTACAGTCTACAATGATGATAATTAATCATGTTCACTGTTAATATGAACGACTAAGTCTAAAATCTAAAATAAGCACATCCATTTTAGTGTCCCATGGAAATCCAGGAGAAAATGGTGAGGCTGAACACGGAGGACAGTGAGGATGAAAGCACACAGAGGACCTATCCTTCCAAAAGGAGCCTAGTGAAGCTTCATAAGACAGTAATTATGGGTTGAACCCCCCCCCCCCCTAATGAAACATTCTGAAATGTCCCTTTACATGGTCAGACGGTGATTGAATTCGACTCACATTGTTGTGAAAGTAACCCATGATGTACATAGTGTCTAGGAGTGGGGTGATCCTAGTATTGTGTGTTGACCAGGTGATCTGTGCTGGCCAGAGACACAGTCAAACCCAGGTCCAGTGGGCGATCCTTCTGGAAGAAGCCTTCCATTTAGAGGACGTGTGTAAGAATGAGACCAGTACCTCCCATCAGTTTGTCCATAGTTTCCTCTCCTCCCAGCCACCCGGCTGGCTCGGCAAATACCTGTACACTCCTACCATAGGTGAGTTCAAGTAGGGGACAACGGAATTCTTCAATAGTCCTTCAATAGGCTGTGTTCCAAACGGCAGCCTATTCCCTATGTAGTGCACTGCTTTTGACCAGGGCCTATAGGGAATGCGATGCTATTTGGGATACAGTTTACTGTATGCCTACTGTCAGGCCACGGTCAGCTTACCTGTGAACACGTTGAACTCTGGCTGTCGTGAAAGGACTGTGTTGTGGAAGCTGTATCAGGCCCTTTAGAAAATCCACTTATCAAATGTACACAGAGAATGACTTTATTCGGTATCTTCAACAGACTGGCTCTTGATATCTATCCTCATGCGTGTCCCTCCCTGCCCCAATACTCGTGCCAATATCTGACTGAAATGGGAACTTTTCAAAAGAGTAAACTCACACACCTTAATTTACCCGGTGCATGGAGCAAAAAGTACACTTATTGAAAAGAAGCTAAACTCCTCACACCAGTAATCTTAAAGCGTCCAACAATCGAATGGATCTATTTAGCAACATTTGTTGTGATGTTTTTCTACAGAGTGGTACTGGGAGTGTGTGCTGCGACAGTGGTGCTACCGGATGCTGGCACTACTGCTGTCTCTACTCTCTGTGGCTGTGGTGTGGTCTGAATGCACGTTCTTCAGCACACATCCTGTCCTCTCTCTCTTCGCCATCTTCATCCAGTTAGCAGAGAGTGACTACAACTACTTGTACATAGAGGTAGATATTATTTTGAGGATTCTGTGTGTATAGTTAGCCTGGGTGCCAGTCTGCAGAACACAAGCTGATTTGGGACCGGGCTAGTTTATTGTCGTGTTGATCTGAAAAATGTCTTACCTGCGTCAATAAAGTAACTAATACTATTACTACTACTAGATGTTTAGGATAGCATAGTTGCAAACACAGTGTGGATAAATGACATACATGAAAATGTAGAAGTATAACAGGAAATATGGAGAAAGGTTTTTCCGTTGAGTACCAACGAGCCAAATGATCGTTGTGATGTTCTGTCCACCACCAGATGGCGTGCTTCCTCACTATTTTGTTCCTGTGCGTTTGTGTCTACTCCACCGTGTTCCGCATCCGAGTCTTCAACTACTACTACCTAGTACCTCATCATCAGACAGACGCCTACAGCCTACTGTTCAGCGGAATGTACGTCTCTCACCGCTAAAATATACCGCGTTTTGTGAAGGTGTGTCTATAGTGTCCATTTTAGGACAGCCTCGAAAAGAAGTCTTGCTGAGACTGAAAGAAGCTGAGACTGCGGCTGTCCTAATATGGACACCGTAGATGTCACTATTTGAGCTTGGTTCTAGAGCTTTAGAACTCTACAACATTTCAGTCTACATGTTTGTCTGAGTATCACTTTGAGTACTGTGTGTATACCGTTAAAACGCAGGTTGTTCTGTCGACTGACTCCTCCGCTGTGTCTCAACTTCCTGGGTCTCATCCACATGGACGCCTCCATTTCTCACCAGCAGAGAATAGAGACAGCATACACCACAGTGAGTCACACCCGGTGTGCATCCCAAATGGCACCCTATTCAACATACACTGCCCTACAAACACAAAACACAGTAACTACGGCAACAGTCAAAATTAAAATATATATATATTTTTTGCTAACCAGCCAAATAGGTTGTAGGTAGATTAACTGATGTATCATATTATTATGAAGTAATTTTTTATGCATATAAACTATGACCACTGATTTGACCTATGACCCCTCAAATTATTAAAAAAATGTTTTTTTGCAAGTGAAAGACAGATAGATATATAATTTATATACATATTCACACCCCTGAGTCAATACATGTTAGAATTACCTTTGGCAGCGATTACAGATGTGAGTCTTTCTGGGTAAGTCTCTAAGAGCTTTCCACACCTGGATTGTACAATATTTGCACATGATTCTTTTTGAAATTCTTCAAGCTCTGCCAAGTTGGTTGTTGATCATTGCTAGACAGACATTTCAAGTCTTGCCATAGATTTTCAAGACGATTTAAGTCAAACTAACTAGGCCACTCAGGAACATTCAATATCGTCTTGGGAAGGGGGATACCTAGTCAGTTGTACAACGGAATGCCTTCAACTGAAATGTGTCTTCCACATTTAACCCAACCCCTCTGAATCAGAGAGGTGCGGGGGGCTGCCTTAATTTACATCCACATCTTCAGCACCTCCAGTATATATTTGGCCTTGCGCTTTTAGGTTATTGCCCTTCTGAAAGGTGAATTTGTCACTCAGTGTCTGTTGGAAAGCAGAATGAACCTGGTTTTCTCCTTAGTCCTTGAAGATGATAAGCATACCCATAACAGGATGCAGCCAACACCATGCTTGAACATATGAACAGACCTCCCGAGTGGTGCAGTGGTCTAAGGCACTGCATTACAGTGCTACCTGTGCCACTAGAGATTCTGTGTTAGACTCCAGGCTCTGTCGCAGCCGGCCTCGACCGAGACCCATGGGGCGGCACACAATTGGCCAGCGTCGTCCGGGTTAGTGGAGAGCTTGGCCGGCAGGGATGTCCTCGTCCCATCATGCACTAGTGACTCCTGTGGCGGGCCGGGCGCAGTGCACACTGACATGGTCGCCAGGTGTATGGTGTTTCCTCCGACACATTGATGCAGCTGGTTTCCGGGTTAAGTGGGCATTGTGTCAAGAAGCAGTGCGGTTTGGTTGGGTTGTGTTTCGGAGGACGCACGGCTTTCGACCTTCGCCTCTCCCGAATCTGTACGGGATTTGCAGCGATGAGACAAGACTGCAACTACCAATTTGATACCATGAAATTAGGGAGAAAAATTGTAAAAGAAAGAAAAAAGAAGAGTGGTACTCAGTAATGTGTTGTGTTGGATTTTCCCCAAACATAACACTTTGTATTCAGCACATAAAGTTAATTTCTTTGCTGTTTTTTGTTGTTGAAGATTTACTCTAGTGCCTTATTGCAAACAGGATGCATGGATGCATATGTTTAATTCTGTACAGGCTTCCTTCTTTTCACTCTGTCATTTAGGTTAGTATTGTGGAGTAACTACAATGTTATTGATCTATCCTCTGTTCTCTTATCACAGCTATTAAACTCTGTAACTGTTTTAAATTCACCATGGCCTCATGGCGAAATCCCTGAGTGGTTTCCTTCCTCTTTGGCAACTGAGTTAAGAATGATGCCTGTATATTTGTAGTGGCTGGGTGTAATTAATAACTTCACCATGCTCAAAGGGATATTCACTGTCTGTTTTTTTTACCCATCTACCAATAGGTGCCCTTCTTTGCGATACTTTGGAAAACCTCCCTGGTCTTTTTTGTTGACTCTTTGTTTGAAATTCACTGCTCGACTGAGGGACCTTACAATTGTCTGTATGTGTGGGGTCCAGAGATGAGGTAGTCATTAAAAATGCATGTTAAACACTATTGTTGCCCTCAGTGAGCCCATGCAACTTGTGATTTGTTAAGCATTTCTTTGTCCTGAACTTATTTAGGCTTGTCATAACAAAGGGGTTGAAAACTTATTGACTCAAGACATTTCAGCTTTTCATTTTTTATTAGTTTGTAAACATCATTCCACTTTGACATTAGGTGGTATTGTGTGTAGGCCAGTGACACAACATTTCAATTGAATCCATTTTAAATTCAGGCTGTTAACACAACAAAATGTGTAAAAAGTCAAGGGGTGTGAATACTTTCTGAAGGCACTGTATGTGGTTAATGCAAAGGCAAAGTGCAGTATCTACAATCTAAATGTGTTGATCCAACTTTCTTGTTGTGTTTCTGTTTGATGGGAGCTGTTTGAGAGTTCTCACTACATTCCAACTGTATTTAATGATATGTAGTTGTGTTTTCATGTTTTGAATGTTTTATTGTAGTAGCCCTCAATAATCCTTTCGCCATAGGACTATTTCATCACGCAAAATGTTTATACTAAATATTTGTCTTTGTGCAGTATCTACAATCTAAATGTGTTTATTCAACTTTCTTGTTGTTTTTTCTGTTTGACTTTGTATGGTAATTTATTTGACTTAGGGGTCATAGGTCAAATCAATGGTCATGGTTTATATGCATAAAAATAACTTCATAATCGGATGATACATTTTAATATTTTTTATTTATCTGTTATTTTACCAGGTAAGTTGACTGAGAACACATTCTCATTTACAGCACCGACCTGGGGAATAGTTACAGGGGAGAGGAGGGGGATGAATGAGCCAATTGTAAACTGGGGATTATTAGGTGACCGTGATGGTCATCAGTGTATCACTTATCTACCTACAACATATTTGACATTTTTGGCTGGACAGTAAATGCATTTGAAAGACATTTTTCTCAGTGTCATTGTTTGCGTACTTACTGCTCGTTGCCTTTGCTTGGTGGGAAACGGGAGTCAAAACATGGTGTGAAAAAGCCGAAGTGCAAATGTCACACTCCATTTTCTCTGAAACGGAACATATTTGAACCAGGACACTTTGCCACAAGATAAAACAGATACTGCAAAGCCTTATTTTAGTCTTAACCACATTTTTGACCAAAAGTGTAGTTTCTGCATTTTTGCCTTTTGTAGGGCAGTATAGACCCCACAGTGGAGGTGTCATAATACCCATAAAACCTAGCGGTCAAACAGGGAAATGGTTACAATTGTTTTTCCACCATTCATTTTTCCCGTAGTGCATTTTAGAAACACTTAAAATATGGGTTGTGGGAAAATTGATTGAATTTGACCGCTAGGTTTTATGAGTATTATGACTCATACTGTGGTAATCTATAGTGCACTACTCTACACCAGAGCCCTATTTCCTATGTCGTGCACTACTTTTGCCTAGAGCCCTATTCCCTATTTAGGGAATACAGTGCCATTTTGGGACGTAGCCTCGTCACATGGGCTCTCTCATTGTAAAGGAAAACTAGTCAAGTCGTGAGGAACCCACTTGGCATGCTACTGAACAATGAACATCACCATACTGGGATTTATTTAAACAGCTAGACGTTCTAGGTATCGAAGCCACCATTTTCTCAACTCCTTTTTTTTTTTCTTGTGTCTACCAGATCATGGGCTCTATGCGTCTCCTCTCCTTCATAGCAGATGGTTTCTACATCTATTACCCCATGCTCATAGTCCTCCTCTGCATCGCCACCTACTGCAGGTATGTCTGGACTGCAGGTCTATTTGACATCCTCTCCAGGGGATTCCCATCATAAGACCACAGTGTCTGTATTGACATTTGTCTCATAGTGGTGATCTAGGATCAGTTTGGAAGTTATATGCTTTAACAATCAATGGCTATATTCATTTAAAAGTCCAGAAATGGAACCCCAGATTGCCTCCTTTACCTAACACATGGCTGTGTGTTTTTCCTCCCCTCCTCCCTGTGTATTTTCAGCCTGGGTACCCGCTGTCTCAACCTCCTGGGGTTCCCACAGTATATTAGTCAGAGCGATGACTTGACCTCTGAGCTGGTGGAAGAAGGCAGAGAGCTTATCAGAAGAGGTACTATTGTAGGGTGAAGTTGCCTCTAGACTCCGATCTTGGATCAGTTTTGCATTGGTTGAGGTTAATATTGTGGGAGGGGCAGCTGATCCTAGATCTGTAACTAAGGGAAACTTCACCCCAGAGCAACAGTTGTACACTCAGCCTGGATGCCGTTTGAGAAGCTCTCCTTTTGGAGTCCAGTGTGGATAAGACCAAGTCTGGGACAATGTTGCCACTATCTCTGCTTGTTGTTGTTGCAGAAAGAAGAAACCGACAGAGAAGCGAGGATGCGGAGAGTCGGAAACGAGTGAGCACGGTCCTTTCTTATTTGGAGTCTTCTCTGGACACTGGAGAAGACCCCGTATCAATGTTCACACCACTGCATTCCCAAACTATGAACCACCTGCCAGCTCATTGGGTTCATTATCTATGTAAAATGCTCCGGCATGAAGTTTCCCTTAGATACAGATCTAGGATCAGCTTCCCTAATCCTGGATGCAAAAACTGACTCAAGAACGGGCGTCTAGGGTCAACTTAACCCTATACCATGTAAAGTAACTGTTTTTCAGGGATGGAGAGAGCGCTATGGAGAACAGCGCAATGTGAGGAGGAGCAGAAATGGTTATTCCGAGTTAAAGGACAACGACTCTCCCTCAGACAACAGTGACAGTGAGTATGATGTTTATGATGATCATTTTCAACAGACTTAAAATATTTAATGCTTATGGCATAATGCCTGATGCATTATAGCCGTCAATCAAATGTTATTTTGCGTCCCAAATGAATACTGTTCCCTATGTAGTGCACTACTTTCCCTATAGGCCCTGGTCAAAAGTAGTGCACTACATTGGGAATATGTTGCCATTTGGGACTCAAACTTAAATGTGTGTTCTCTTCAGCTGCCCAGTTGACCAGGAGAGAGAGCGGGGATCACACTGGGCTACTTCAGGACGTGGACACCACAAGCCTAGATCCTAGTGATTCTCCAACCCAGAGGTACTAGATCCTAGTCATTCTCCAACCCAGAGGTACTAGATCCTAGTCATTCTCCAACCCAGAGGTACTATGCCCTAGTCATAGTACCTCGTGGACAGTGGATGACAGACTGGCGCCCAGGCTAGTGCATGGTGGGAAAACATTGTTTTATTATAATGGCAGTAGAAGAGAAAGGGGAATGATTGATCTGATATTAATTCTCCTTGGTCTGTCCCTCTCTAGGTACGCAGGAGGACGTTACCTCTCCCTGGCGTCCTCTCGGACACACATTTTCAACCATGTCTGAGAGGAGCCCCTGCTCAGAGGCTGTGGGACTGAACTGACCTTTCCTCATTGCCCACACGGCTGCTAGAGTTCCATGGATATTTTCTTCTTCTCTTTTGTCCTTTAGCCTGTTTGTCTGGAGATAGATATTTATTTAATGCACATTGGGGGATCATAATGAATAAGATAACATGGACCAGGGGGTCCTGATCTGAGATCAGCACTCCAACTGTGGTTCCAGTAGTGCCCCAAGAACAAAACATTGTCTGACCTCAGGAACAACTGTGACTTTTAACCTTAGGAACAAGGGATGCATTAGGGCCCCTGACCAAGTGCTTACCTTTTCTCCCCCTCCTTTGATTTCCGTTTGTGTTTTTAGAACCCATTAATTCTGTAACGACTACTCAGTCATTTTATTTTACCTTTATTTAACTAGGCAAGTTAGGAAAGAACAAATTCTTATTTTCAATGACGGCCTAGGAACAGTGGGTTAACTGCCTTGTTCAGGGGCAGAACGACAGATTTTTACCTTGTCAGCTTGGGGATCTGATCTTGCAACCTTTCGGTTACTAGTCCAACGCTCAACCACTAGGTTACGATGCCACTCATCTCACAATGCCTCTTCTTTGCCAGGGTATGTATGAGTTTTTAGGGTACAATGATAATACATGTCTTCTTTCTAGGAGATTTTCCTGTGCCTTGATTTTTCTAAAGTCATAATGGATGTGCTCCATTTTAAATGGTTTTATTTCCATAAATGCTGTATATTTAAATATCGATGTCCTTTTATAGATGTACTGTCATTTTTTAATCAACAAGTATTGACTGCACTGTCGTTTTTTATGAATAATAACTGAGCTCAGTGGTGTTTGATGCTTGGACCTTAAGGGTGAGGATGGTGTGAACCATGTTAACCAGTAAGAGCTGTGTGAGTCAAGGTTTGATTATGTAAAATCCCCCATTATATCTCAGATCCAGTTTCAATAAATCATCCCCCCCCAAAAAATTGTGAAACTATTTTGTCAAATATCAATTCAATTAAAGGTATGTATTTGTAAATTAACTTTGATCTATATTATTAGTGATGGTTTATGGTGATGAAGGGATGATTTGACCTCCTCATACCTGCTACTGGGCCGTGCAGTATGTGTGGAGGCTACTATGGTTCTATGACTGCATTCCAGTAGTGCACTGTATAGGGAGCCATTTGGCACACAGCCTATATGTGTGGACTGGTGGATCCCATACTGTGGTGTAGGGGGTGGATCCCAAAGACCCTCCTCGTTATTAAGGGGACGTGAAGATTCATGTTTTGCTATGTGTCTAAAAACTCTGAGTATACGATGCACAAGCTATCTATATCAGTCTTTGTGGTTAAACCCTGCTGTTGTGAGAGTGTGCTTGCAGGCTGGGTCTGAGTCTATATTAGTCTTTGTGGTTAGGCCCTGGCTGTTGTGAGAGTGTGCTTGCAGACTGGGTCTGAGTCTATATCAGTCTTTGTGGTTAAGCCCTGGCTGTTGTGAGAGTGTGCTTGCAGGCTGGGTCTGAGTCTATATTAGTCTTTGTGGTTAGGCCCTGGCTGTTGTGAGAGTGGGCTTGCAGGCTGGGTCTGAGTCTATATCAGTCTTTGTGGTTAAGCCCTGGCTGTTGTGAGAGTGTACTTGCAGACTGGGTCTGAGTCTATATCAGTCTTTGTGGTTAAGCCCTGGCTGTTGTGAGAGTGTGCTTGCAGACTGGGTCTGAGTCAGACTGAAACTAGATAGAGAGAAGTAACCACTGTCTGGTTTTGACATGTTGATCTTGAGTGACAGTAGACAATGCTAATGAATTCAGAGAAGCTACTGTACCAGGTTGCCTTATACGGTAACATCAGCTTATTGATACACACATACGTTGATGTAGGTGATCATACCACTAGGGAGTGAACACATGTAGAAAATCAGCTGTGCCCTTAGGTGGGGTGCAGAACTTACTCGGAAACATGCGTGTCATGTTCCCGTTGTCAACTTGTCTGCAATTGCATTAATAAAGGTTTTTGATTTATTTACTTAAAGATATTGCTGATTTCACCAATAAGCAAATGATTGACAAGGAACCTACCCCGACAGTGGATGTCCTTTGGCTCCAGTGTTCTTCTCTGTAGGGGTTAAATGTAGCCCTGAGGCAGGGCAGGGATTACCCATGTTTCACGGGAACTGACCCAGAGAAGCCCATTCTGTATTCTCTATTGAAATCCATAACAAACTTCAATGGCTTCAGCCGATCCTGACCGGCCACTCTCTGTACAGTCTGTTCCCTTCGTCGCCATGTTCTCGTGCGAGACGGGCCTGTCCAGCACCTTCATCTGCCTGACAGCCCTCTCTAATCGCTTATTATTTCCCCTAATCTACAGGACCAGTCAAAAGTTTGGCGACACCTACTCATTCAAGGGTTTTTATTTATTTTTTTACTATTTTCTGCATTGTAGAATACTAGAAGACATCAAAACAACACATATGGAATCATGTAGTAACCAAAAAAGTGTTAAACAAAATATATTTCATATTTGAGATTCTTCAAAGTAGGTTGGGAGGGGCCAAGTCCCACTCTGGTTCTCACGGGGACTGACGCCGGGCAGTGACCACACTTATCTAAAAGATGGG
Organism: Oncorhynchus nerka; assembly: GCF_034236695.1. Taxonomy (NCBI): domain Eukaryota; kingdom Metazoa; phylum Chordata; class Actinopteri; order Salmoniformes; family Salmonidae; genus Oncorhynchus; species Oncorhynchus nerka. The sequence continues at coordinate 10,906,548 of NC_088422.1, read as the reverse complement.
GAGGGGCTAGAGAATGGGGAGGGGCAGTGACCACACTGATCTAAAGGATGGGGAGGTGCTAGAGGATGGGGAGGGGCAGTGACCATGCTGATCTAAAGGATGGGGAGGTGCTAGAGGATGGGGAGGGGGCAGTGACCATGCTGATCTAAAGGATGGGGAGGTGCTAGAGAATGGGGAGGGGCAGTGACCATGCTGATCTAAAGGATGGGGAGGTGCTAGAGGATGGGGAGGGGCAGTGACCATGCTGATCTAAAGGATGGGGAGGTGCTAGAGGATGGGGAGGGGCAGTGACCATGCTGATCTAAAGGATGGGGAGGTGCTAGAGGATGGGGAGGGGCTAGAGAATGGGGAGGGGCAGTGACCATGCTGATCTAAAGGATGGGGAGGTGCTAGAGGATGGGGAGGGGCTAGAGAATGGGGAGGGGCAGTGACCATGCTGATCTAAAGGATGGGGAGGTGCTAGAGGATGGGGAGGGGCAGTGACCATGCTGATCTAAAGGATGGGGAGGTGCTAGAGGATGGGGAGGGGCTAGAGAATGGGGAGGGGCAGTGACCATGCTGATCTAAAGGATGGGGAGGTGCTAGAGGATGGGGAGGGGCTAGAGAATGGGGAGGGGCAGTGACCATGCTGATCTAAAGGATGGGGAGGTGCTAGAGGATGGGGAGGGGCAGTGACCATGCTGATCTAAAGGATGGGGGAGGTGCTAAAGGATGGGGAGGTGCTAGAGGATGGGGAGGGGCAGGGACCATGCTGATCTAAAGGATGGGGAGTGTTGCTTTTGTCTCTTGGGGGTTGGAGGGATGAGAAGAAAGTGGGGTCTAAAGTAGTGCTCTATATAGGGAATAGGGTGCCATTTGGGACACACCCAGAGAGTTATGTTGGGCAGGCAGGAAACATGACTAATGGTCCTCGCTACCTTTTCCTCCCCTACTGCGTCCTTCCCTCCCTCCCTCTTCCCCTCCCTATATCACTCCATCCCACATCCAGGTTCAAATCAGTTCCATGGTTGGCCGATCGGGCCACGCTTGATTTGGACAGTCCCCAATAGATGATTTGAAAATGCTTAAACTGCTGCAACTGTTGATATGCAATAACTTGCTAATGTTACAGTTAGGTTTAGGGTTAACTTAGGATACTAGGGTTAACTTAGGCTGCTTAGGGTTAGGTTTAGGGTTAACTTAGGATACTAGGGTTGGGGTTAACTTAGGCTGCTAGGGTTAGGGTTAACTTAGGCTGCTAGGGTTAGGTTGAGGGTTAACTTAGGATACTAGGGTTAACTTAGGCTGCTTAGGGTTAGGTTTAGGGTTAACTTAGGCTGCTAGGGTTAGGTTTAGGGTTAACTTAGGATACTAGGGTTGGGCTTAACTTAGGCTGCTAGGGTTAGGGTTAACTTAGGCTGCTAGGGTTAGGGTCAACTTAGGATACTAGGGTTAACTTAGGCTGCTTAGGGTTAGGGTTAACTTAGGATACTAGGGTTAGGTTTAGGGTTAACTTAGGCTGCTAGGGTTAGGGTTAACTTAGGATACTAGGGTTAGGTTTAGGGTTAACTTAGGCTGCTAGGGTTAGGGTTCATTTAGACTGCTAGGGTTAGGTTTAGGGTTAACTTAGGATACTAGGGTTAACTTAGGCTGCTTAGGGTTAGGTTTAGGGTTAACTTAGGCTACTAGGGTTAGGTTTAGGGTTAACTTAGGATACTAGGGTTGGGGTTAACTTAGGCTGCTAGGGTTAGGGTTCACTTAGGCTGCTAGGGTTAGGTTTAGGGTTAACTTAGGATACTAGGGTTAACTTAGGCTGCTTAGGGTTAGGTTTAGGGTTAACTTAGGCTGCTAGGGTTAGGTTTAGGGTTAACTTAGGATACTAGGGTTGGGCTTAACTTAGGCTGCTAGGGTTAGGGTTAACTTAGGCTGCTAGGGTTAGGATTAACTTAGGATACTAGGGTTAACTTAGGCTGCTTAGGGTTAGGGTTAACTTAGGATACTAGGGTTAGGTTTAGGGTTAACTTAGGCTGCTAGGGTTAGGGTTAACTTAGGATACTAGGGTTAGGTTTAGGGTTAACTTAGGCTGCTAGGGTTAGGGTTCATTTAGGCTGCTAGGGTTAGGTTTAGGGTTAACTTAGGATACTAGGGTTAGGTTTAGGGTTAACTTAGGCTGCTAGGGTTAGGGTTCATTTAGGCTGCTAGGGTTAGGTTTAGGGTTAACTTAGGATACTAGGGTTAGGATTAGGGTTAACTTAGGCTGCTAGGGTTAGGGTTAATTTAGGCTGCTAGGGTTAGGTTTAGGGTTAACTTAGGATACTAGGGTTGGGGTTAACTTAGGCTGGTAGGGTTAGGGTTAACTTAGGATACTAGGGTTGGGGTTAACTTAGGATACTAGGGTTGGGGTTAACTTAGGCTGCTAGGGTTAGGGTTAACTTAGGCTGCTAGGGTTAACTTAGGCTGTTAGGGTTAACTTAGGCTGCTAGGGTTAACTTAGGCTGCTAGGGTTAACTTAGGCTACTAGGGTTAACTTAGGCTGCTAGGGTTAGGTTTAGGGTTAACTTAGGATACTAGGGTTGGGGTTAACTTAGGCTGCTAGGGTTAACTTAGGCTGCTAGGGTTAGGCAGAGCCATATATTTAAATATAATAGTTGACAGTTGAATAGTTTGTTGACAATGAATTGAACATCTATTAACCATCTATCAGAGCATGTGCAGACCAGCTGGCTGTTGTGTTTACGGACATATTCAATCAATCCCTATCCCAGTCAGCTGTTCCCACATGCTTCAAGAGGGCCAGCATTGTTCCTGTTCCCAAGAAAGCTAAGGTAACTGAACTAAATGACTATTGCCCCGTAGCACTCACTTCCGTCATCATGAAGTGCTTTGAGAGACTAGTCAAGGATCATATCACCTCCACCCTACCTGACACCCTAGACTCACTCCAATTTGCTTACCGCCAAAATAGGTCCAAAGACGACGCAATCACACTGCACACTGCCCTAACCCATCTGGACAAGAGGAATACCTATGTAAGAATGCTGTTCATCGATTACAGCTCAGCATTCAACACCATAGTACCCTCCAAGCTCATCATTAAGCTTCAGGCCCTGGGTCTCAACCCTGCCCTGTGCAACTGGGTCCTGGACTTTCTGACGGCCCGCCCCCAGGTGGTGAGGGTAGGAAACAACATCTCCACCCCGCTGATCCTCAACACTGGGGCCCCACAAGGGTGCGTTCTCAGCGCCTCTCCTGTACTCCCTGTTCACCCATGACTGCATGGCCATGCACGCCTCCAACTCAATCATCAAGATTGCAGACGACACTACAGTGGCAGGCTTGATTACCAATAACGACGAGACGGCCTACAGGGAGGAAGTGAGGGCCCTCGGAGTGTGGTGTCAGGAAAATAACCTCACACTCAACGTCAACAAAACAAAGGAGATGATCGTGGATTTCAGGAAACAGCAGAGGGAGCACCCCCATCCACATCGATGGGAGAGTAGTGGAGAAGGTGGAAAGTTTTAAGTTCCTCGGCGTAAACATCACGGACAAACTGAAATGGTCCACCCACACAGACAGCGTTGTGAAGAAAGCGCAACAGAGGCTGAAGAAATTTGGCTTGTCACCAAAAACACTGACAAACTTTTACCACCTGGTACTGCAACTGCTCCACCCACAACCGTAAGGCTCAGAGGGTAGTGAGGTCTGCACAACGCATCACCGGGGGCAAACTACCTGCCCTCCAGGACACCTACACCACCCGATGTCACAGAAAGGCCCAAAAAATCATCAAGGACAATAACTACCCGATCCACTGCCTGTTCACCCCGCTACCATCCAGAAGGCGAAGTCAGTACAGGTGCATCAAAGCTGGGACTGAGAGACTGAAAATTAGCTTATATCTCAAGGCTCTCAGACTGTTAAACAGCCATCACTAACATTGAGTGGCTGCTGCCAACATACTAACTCAAATCTCTATCCACTTTAATAATTAAAAAATGGATGTAATAAATGTATCACCAGTCACTTTAAACAATGCCACTTTATATAATGTTTACATACCCTACATTACTCATCTCATATGTATATACTGTACACTATGCCATCTACTGCATCTTGCCTATGCCGTTCGGCCATTCCTCATCCATATATTTATATGTACATTGTGGTCTACAGCAGGTTAGCCACCAGGGGGAGACTCGTCGAGGCCTGGTGAGAGAAGGTGTATACATCACAAGGCGATGGCTCCATCTGCTGGACGTGCCAGGTCTCGACGGGCTCGCCGCCCAGGACTAATTGGGGCTGATTGTGGAGTTGGTGATTAATCAAGGGCTGATTGCTCACCAGCTGTTCAAGCCCCATAACGCTGCCAGAAGGGCAGCAAACAGGGGGGACTGGGGGAAGTAAGGTGACTTCCGTGTAGTTGGAGATGGTGCCCGAGCTAAGACGAGGGAGTTTGTGTGCCCGACAGGATAGAGCAAGACGGTATCCCGGAGAGGGTGTCATGGGGGAGACCTTTCCTTTTGATGTATTGTTTAATAAACACTCTTGAAACGGAGCTAATCATACTCTGTCCGTGTCTGATCGGTGTAAACGTCTTGACCCAACCCCCTGGTCTGCCACAAGATATTCTTATTCATTCCTTTACACTTGTGTGTATAAGGTAGTTGTTGTGAAATTGTTAGCTTACTTGTTAGATATTACTGCATGGTCGGAACTAGAAGCACAAACATTTCGCTACACTCGCATTAACATCTGCTAACCATGTGTATGTGACAAATAAAATTTGATTTGATATTGGGGACAATGTTTGTTGAGGATATGTTAAAGCCACAATCATTATCAGCATAACAAGAGCAACAAAGTCTTCATTTTTGTGATTTTAATGAAACACTTTACTTCAAGAAAGAGGCATGTCATTCATAAACTGAAGGTTAACATTTTGAAATAATTAATTCTAATTATTTTACTTTATAATTTGCAGAATTAATTTGAAATCAACTGCATTTCTAAGTGGATGGGAATCTCAGGTTGGCTTGTGAGAGTTAACTGCGTGATATATTAGGTATATTTATCTTAAGACACCATCAAAGACAGAGGCTCCCCTTCGCTCTGTTGGACCTGCAGAGCTCGGTGAATATCCTGGGAATGAGAGGGAGAGCATGGAGAGGTTAGCTTGATCACTGTTCAATAGGAACGTGAAGAGGGGCTGTCTTTCTTTATGGGCTTGGACCTGGATTCAAATAGTAGTCGTTTTCTTTCAAATATTTGAGCTGTGCTTGATCAATCTTGGGGACCAATGAAACAGTCCCAGAAGCACACAGATCTCACCCATTCGGCAGACTCAAACAAACATTCAAAGTATGTGAAAGAAAGCCAATGCTATTTGAACCTAGGTATCGTGTTGTGAATACTATACAGTGTGTTTATCTTTTGAGTGTGAAGTTTTCTATTGTTCCATACTAACAATGAGTTGGTATTGAGCAGAGCCCTCGATCAGATCTTGTATGACCGGATGCTGGGATAGGATGGAGAATGGAATCTTGTCCTCAACCTTGTACCCCAGTTCTCTGTAGACCTTCACAAAGTCCTGTGGGTAAAGAACAATCCTAGACTTAACAAGCAGCTCCCAAACAAAAATGTACACATTTTCGTTCAAAAGACAGATTGATGTCCCGGCATAGCCAGAAGAGGACTGGCCACCCCTCAGAGCCTGGTTCCTCTCTAGGTTTCTTCCTAGGTTTTGGCCTTTTCTAGGGAGTTGTTCCCTAGCCACCGTGCTTCTCCAGCTGCATTGCTTGCTGTTTGGGGTTTTAGGCTGGGTTTCTGTATGAGACATCGGCTGATGTAAAAAAAGGCTTTATAAATACATTTGATTGATGGATTGATTGATTGTTGAAATCGTTCATCAATCAGCCAGGTAGTTCAGTTCATCCCAGTAAATCAAAATTAGGTTATTTTTTATTTTTGCAAATGCATTTTCAAAATGCTACCAATCACTGTGAAGTGTTAGGTAGGAGTGGGTAAGAGTGGCAATATCATTTGGCAAAAAACAGCAACATAAGCAATATGATTAAGTGGGAAGTAGTGTTTCATATGTTTCTTAGCCTGGTCCCAGATCTGTTTCTGCTAACTCCTTGTCATGACAGGGAGTTGTCATGACAACACAAACAGATCTGGGACCAGGTTATATTTATATATATATATATATATATATATATATCTTACAGAATGGAGTGAAACTCCTGTCCTGTACCTCTTGATATTCATCAGGACTCTTCCAGTTGGGATGGAAGCGGTTCTGGCATGCCCCCCAGGCTCCCCCGTGACAGATAGCTCGGAGGAGGGCAGGAATGGACACCCCCTCCTCCCCTCTTGGCCCCCCCTGAGGCTCCACCTCCTCCTCTAGCTCGGTCGACTCACTCAGCCCCTCCTCCATGTAAGGCACCGACTACAAATTCACAGTTAGTCATCAAACAATGGATAGAAATGAGCAGATGCTCTGAGCATCTGCACCAAGGCCAAGCTACTGGTACTACTGCTACAACTACTACTGCAACTACTGACACTACTACAACAACTACTACTGCTGCTACTACTACTGCTATTGCTACTACTGATACTGATACTACTGATACTGATACTATTACTGCTACTATGACTATTAGTGCTACTGCTATTACTACTACTGCTACTTAGTTATCAACATACCATACAGTATGTTGATGACACTGGACTTGAAACATATGCACATGATACATCTAATAGGGACTATGAGGTGTAGTTAAGGACAAAACGGTACCATATTCCCCTACATAGTACACTCCTTTTGACTAGAGTCGGGACACTATATAGTATACTCCTTTTGACTAGAGTCGGGACACTATATAGTACACTCCTTTTGACTAGAGTCGGGACACTATATAGTACACTCCTTTTGACTAGAGTCGGGACACTATATAGTACACTCCTTTTGACTAGAGTCAGGACACTATATAGTACACTCCTTTTGACTAGAGTCGGGACACTATATAGTACACTCCTTTTGACTAGAGTCGGGACACTATATAGTACACTCCTTTTGGCTAGAGTCGGGACACTATATAGTACACTCCTTTTGACTAGAGTCGGGACACTATATAGTACACTCCTTTTGACTAGAGTCAGGACACTATATAGTACACTCCTTTTGACTAGAGTCGGGACACTATATAGTACACTCCTTTTGACTAGAGTCAGGACACTATATAGTACACTCCTGTTGACTAGAGTCGGGACACTATATAGTACACTCCTTTTGACTAGAGGCAGGACACTATATAGTACACTCCTTTTGACTAGAGTCGGGACACTATATAAGGGAATAGGATGCTGCTTCACATGCAGCCTTGGATGCAGAGTGACGAAGCCAACCTTGAGAAGTCTACTGCTAGACTGGTGTCGAAGCGGCTGTCCCATGACGACACTGAGAGCTCGGACAAAGCCCTGCGTAGGGTCAGGGTGGGCGGCGAAGTACAGCAGCATGGTCACGTAGTCCACACGAGCTGGCGAGCAATCGGGGTCGGCGAAAAGCAGGAAGAAAAACTGCAAGAAATATTTGCAGATGAGTTATCAATGCAACATTGTGTGATGATTTGTATTATTCCATTTATAAATTCAAGCAGTTGGTTGTTGTGAGACTGCAAACCCCGCCCATCTGACACTCCAGGCAGACTTAACTCAGCACTAAAAGTATTTAAAAGATTTCTAATAGTATTTGAATCCAGGTCTGGGTGTTGTTGCTATGTGTACCTTCCGTAGATTAGCCAAGCGATCGTAAGGAAGTGGCTCAGACAGGTCTTCGGGAATGGGCAGTGCCCGCTCACTAGGGAACCACAACTCAACCTAATAATGAAGCAAGAAAATATGATTCATTCATACATGTCAACCAGGTATCACAGTATGAGCGACAATGTCAAGTCTTCACCTACCACCTGTAATGATGTGTAATTCATGCATTTTGGCAGCCATCATTTGATGCTAACCAAGACATAAAGATTTGACTGCCATATGTTTAAAAAGTGCTAATATCACTGTGTGTAATGGGAAATGTGATGGTGATAGTAGAGTTTGTTGAAGAGCTGGTAGTGTACTGTAGGTAGGTGGTATATGGTGAAATTTCCCCTTGATGCTGATCATGGGTCAGTTTAGCATTTCCCCCACTGATGATTAAGGTTAGGATTGGGGAAGGGGAAGCTAAACCTAGATCTGTACCTAGGGGGAAACTTCACCCCATAGCGTAGGAAGGTACCTTTAAGTACTGCTCCTCAGTCAAAGACCCTGTGGCCCCAGCGTCCTCCATCTTGAAGCGGGCCAACACTTGCAGCAGCTGAGGCAGAGTAGGGGTGGGCCAGGGGAGGGCGGCACTCAGCAGGAACTGACGCCAGTCCAGCATCTCTGTGTTCTGGGTTAGCATCGACACCAGCTCCACCAGCTACACACACACACACATTTCACACAAACACAAACAAACATACACACACACACACTCCATGTCTGTTCATGAGAACATGACTGTTTGTGGCCGTGATGACACCCTAGTAGCCAAGTTGTGAGTCAGCCAGCCAGTCAGTCAGTCAGTCAGCCAGCCAATGGGTCAGTCAGCCAGCCAGCCAGCCCATGGGTCAGTCAGTAAGTCAGCCAATGGGTCAGTCAGTCAGCAGGTCAGTTAGTCAGTGAGTCAGTCAGCCAGTCAGTTAGTCAGCCAGTCAGTGAATCAGTCAGTCAGTGAGTGAGACAGTCAGCCAGTGAGTCAGTCAGTGATTCAGTCAGTGAGTTAGTCAGCCAGTCAGTTAGTCAGTCAGCCAATGGGTCAGTTAGCCATTGGGTCAGCCAATGGGTCAGTCAGCCAGTCAGCCAATGGGTCAGTCAGCCAATGGGTCAGTCAGCCAATGGGTCAGTCAGCCAATGGGTCTGTCAGTCAGTGGGTCAGTCAGTCAGCCAGTGGATCAGTCAGTCAGACAGACAGTGGGTCAGTGAGTCAGTCAGTCAGTCAGATAGTCAGCCAGTGGGTCAGTCAGCCAATGGGTCGGTCAGTCAGTGGGTCAGTCAGTCAGTCAGCCAGTGGATCAGTCAGTCAGTCAGACAGACAGTGGGTCAGTGAGTCAGTCAGTCAGTCAGATAGTCAGCCAGTGGGTCAGTGAGTCAGTCAGTCAGCCAGCGGGTCAGTGAGTCAGTCAGTCAACCAGCGAGTCAGTCAGTGAGTTGGTCTGTCAGTCAGCCAGTGAGTGAGTCAGTCAGCGGTGTCAGCCAGACAGCCACTGGGTCAGTCAGCCAGCCAGTGAGTCAGTCAGTGAGTCAAGCCAGTCAGTCAGTGAGTGGGTCAGTGAGTCAGTCAGCGGGTCAGTGAGTGAGTCAGTCAGTGAGTCGGCCAGTCAGTCAGTCTGTGAGTCGGCCAGTCAGTCAGTCTGTGAGTCGCCCAGTCAGTCAGTGAGTCAGCCAGGCAGTCAGTCAGTCAGTCAGCCAGACAGCCAGCCAGTGAGTGTACCTGAGACTCTGAGATGTGCATCCAGGGGTCTGGCAGAGCGTTGGTCCCCATGTTCAGAGAGGTGATCTCCTGCAGGATCTCCCAGAAGTCAGTACTGCACTGCACACCTGACGGGACACACAGAGTTGATGGGTGAATCTCAAGCGTATCAGTTGATAAATCCTTGATTCCTCGCATCCTTTCTCCTCACCTCCTTATCAAAATGCATTGGAGGAGGTCAGAGGAGAGGAACCTCGGATCTCCTCCTCCAATGCGTTTTGAGAAGGAAGCGAGAAAAAAGGACATGAGGAATCAAAGAAATACAATAGAGATTAACATAAATCAGGGGAATCCATGTCCTTGTTTTTGAAAGAAAATTTTAAAAAATTGTCCATTAAAATAACATAAAATGTATCAGAAATACAGTGTAGACATTGTTAATGTTGTAAATGACTATTGTTGCTGGAAACGGCAGATTTTTTATGGAATATCTACATAGTCATAGAACCAGCATAGAAAGAGGAGTGGGAGGCCCCGGTGCACAACTGAGGACAAGGACAAGTACATGAGTATTTACGCCTCACAAGTCCTCAACTGGCAGCTTCATTAAATAGTACCTGCAAAACACCAGTCTCAACGTCAACAGTGAAGAGGCGACTCTGGGATGCTGGCCTTGGCAGAGTTGCAAAGAAAAAGCCATATCTCAGACTGGCCAATAAAAATAAAATATTAAGATGGACAAAAGAACAGACACTGGACAGAGGAACTCTGCCTAGAAGGCCAGCATCCCGGATTCGCCTCTTCACTGTTGACGTTGAGACTGGTGTTTTGCGGGTACTATTTAATGTTACTACGCCAGTGGGGTAAAGTACTTTAGTGAAAATACTTTAAAGTACTACTTAAGTATTTTTTGTTGGTATCTGTACTTTACTATTTATATTTTTGGCAACATTTACTTTTATTTTGCTCCATACATTTTCCCTGACACCCAAAAGTACTCGTTACATTTTGACAGTAAAATTGTCCAATTCACACACTTATCAAGAAAACATCCCTGGTCACCCCTACTGGTTTGCTTAATATAAGGAATTTTAAATGATTTATACTTTTACTTTTGATACTTAAGTACATTTGAGCAATTCCATTTACTTTTAATGCTTAGGTATTTTTAAAACCAAATACTTTTAGACTTTTACTCAAGTAAGCATTTTACTGGGTGACTTTTACTTGAGTCATTTTCTATTAAGGTAACTTTACTTTTACTCAAGTATGACAATTGAGTACTTGTTCCAGCACTTTCAAAGATAATTGTGTAGTCTAGAGCGATTTTCTAGGTTAGCTAGCCAGCTATTGTCGTTCTCCTACGCAACGTAACGTAACCAACACTGCTAGCTAGCCAGCTAGCTCCCGATAAGCAGCATTGTAGAAACTTCACACTCAACGGTACGACTTGATTAGGGTAGTGTCAACAACGCAGCTAGCCTACCCCAGCAGTACTCTATCATTTTAATCATTTTAGTCAATTAGATTCTTGCTACGTAAGCTTAACTTTCTGAACATTCGAGACGTGTAGTCCACTTGTCATTCCAATCTCCTCTGCATTAGCGTAGCCTCTTCTCTAGCCTGTCAACTATGTGTCTGTCTATCCCTGTTCTCTCCTCTCTGCACAGACCATACAAACGCTCCACACCGCATGGCCGCAGCCACCCTAATCTGGTGGTCCCAGCGCGCACGACCCACGTGGAGTTCCAGGTCTCCGGTAGCCTCTGGAACTGCCGATCTGCGGCCAACAAGGCAGAGTTCATCTCAGCCTATGTCTCCCTCCAGTCCCTCGACTTCTTGGCTCTGACGGAAACATGGATCACCACAGACAACACCGCTACTCCTACTGCTCTCTCTTCGTCCGCCCACGTGCTCTCGCACACCCGAGAGCTTCTGGTCAGCGGGGTGGTGGCACCGGGATCCTCATCTCTCCCAAGTGGTCATTCTCTCTTTCTCCCCTTACCCATCTGTCTATCGCCTCCTTTGAATTCCATGCTGTCACAGTTACCAGCCCTTTCAAGCTTAACATCCTTATCATTTATCGCCCTCCAGGTTCCCTCGGAGAGTTCATCAATGAGCTTGATGCCTTGATAAGCTCCTTTCCTGAGGACGGCTCACCTCTCACAGTTCTGGGCGACTTTAACCTCCCCACGTCTACCTTTGACTCATTCCTCTCTGCCTCCTTCTTTCCACTCCTCTCCTCTTTTGACCTCACCCTCTCACCTTCCCCCTACTCACAAGGCAGGCAATACGCTCGACCTCATCTTTACTAGATGCTGTTCCTCCACTAACCTCATTGCAACTCCCCTCCAAGTCTCCGACCACTACCTTGTATCCTTTTCCCTCTCGCTCTCATCCAACACTTCCCACACTGCCCCTACTCGGATGGTATCGCGCCGTCCCAACCTTCGCTCTCTCTCCCCCGCTACTCTCTCCTCTTCTATCCTATCATCTCTTCCCTCTGCTCAAACCTTCTCCAACCTATCTCCTGATTCTGCCTCCTCAACCCTCCTCTCCTCCCTTTCTGCATCCTTTGACTCTCTATGTCCCCTATCCTCCAGGCCGGCTCGGTCCTCCCCTCCCGCTCCGTGGCTCGACGACTCATTGCGAGCTCACAGAACAGGGCTCCGGGCAGCCGAGCGGAAATGGAGGAAAACTCGCCTCCCTGCAGACCTGGCATCCTTTCACTCCCTCCTCTCTACATTTTCCTCCTCTGTCTCTGCTGCTAAAGCCACTTTCTACCACTCTAAATTCCAAGCATCTGCCTCTAACCCTAGGAAGCTCTTTGCCACCTTCTCCTCCCTCTTGAATCCTCCTCCCCCCCCCCCTCCTCCCTCTCTGCAGATGACTTCGTCAACCATTTTGAAAAGAAGGTCGACGACATCCGATCCTCGTTTGCTAAGTCAAACGACACCGCTGGTTCTGCTCACACTGCCCTACCCTGTGCTCTGACCTCTTTCTCCCCTCTCTCTCCAGATGACATCTCGCGTCTTGTGACGGCCGGCCGCCCAACAACCTGCCCGCTTGACCCTATCCCCTCCTCTCTTCTCCAGACCATCTCCGGTGACCTTCTCCCTTACCTCACCTCGCTCATCAACTCATCCCTGACCGCTGGCTACGTCCCTCCCGTCTTCAAGAGAGCGAGAGTTGCACCCCTTCTGAAAAAACCTACACTCGATCCCTCCGATGTCAACAACTACAGACCAGTATCCCTTCTTTCTTTTCTCTCCAAAACTCTTGAACGTGCCGTGCCGTCCTTGGCCAGCTCTCCCGCTATCTCTCTCAGAATGACCTTCTTGATCCAAATCAGTCAGGTTTCAAGACTAGTCATTCAACTGAGACTGCTCTTCTCTGTATCACGGAGGCGCTCCGCACTGCTAAAGCTAACTCTCTCTCCTCTGCTCTCATCCTTCTAGACCTATCGGCTGCCTTCGATACTGTGAACCATCAGATCCTCCTCTCCACCCTCTCCGAGTTGGGCATCTCCGGCGCGGCCCACGCTTGGATTGCGTCCTACCTGACAGGTCGCTCCTACCAGGTGGCGTGGCGAGAATCCGTCTCCTCACCACGTGCTCTCACCACTGGTGTCCCCCAGGGCTCTGTTCTAGGCCCTCTCCTATTCTCGCTATACACCAAGTCACTTGGCTCTGTCATAACCTCACATGGTCTCTCCTATCATTGCTATGCAGACGACACACAATTAATCTTCTCCTTTCCCCCTTCTGACGACCAGGTGGCGAATCGCATCTCTGCATGTCTGGCAGACATATCAGTGTGGATGACGGATCATCACCTCAAGCTGAACCTCGGCAAGACGGAGCTGCTCTTCCTCCCGGGAAGGACTGCCCGTTCCATGATCTCGCCATCACGGTTGACAACTCCATTGTGTCCTCGTCCCAGAGCGCTAAGAACCTTGGCGTGATCCTGGACAACACCCTGTCGTTCTCAAATAACATCAAGGCGGTGGCCCGTTCCTGTAGGTTCATGCTCTACAACATCCGCAGAGTACGACCCTGCCTCACACAGGAAGCGGCGCAGGTCCTAATCCAGGCACTTGTCATCTCCCGTCTGGATTACTGCAACTCGCTGTTGGCTGGGCTCCCTGCCTGTGCCATTAAACCCCTACAACTCATCCAGAACGCCGCAGCCCGTCTGGTGTTCAACCTTCCCAAGTTCTCTCACGTCACCCCGCTCCTCCGCTCTCTCCACTGGCTTCCAGTTGAAGCTCGCATCCGCTACAAGACCATGGTGCTTGCCTACGGAGCTGTGAGGGGAACGGCACCTCACTACCTCCAGGCTCTGATCAGGCCCTACACCCAAACAAGGGCACTGCGTTCATCCACCTCTGGCCTGCTCGCCTCCCTACCACTGAGGAAGTACAGTTCCCGCTCAGCCCAGTCAAAACTGTTCGCTGCTCTGGCCCCCAATGGTGGAACAAACTCCCTCACGACGCCAGGACAGCGGAGTCAATCACCACCTTCCGGAGACACCTGAAACCCCACCTCTTTAAGGAATACCTAGGATAGGATAAAGTAATCCTTCCCCCCCCTTAAAAGACCTAGATGCACTATTGTAAAGTGGCTGTTCCACTGGATGTCATAAGGTGAAAGCACCAATTTGTAAGTCGCTCTGGATAAGAGCGTCTGCTAAATGACTTAAATGTAAATGTAAATGTAAATAATGACATAGATTAGTACATACACTTGGCTAATACTGTGTACATATATTAATGTTGCAGACCTGTGGGCGCCACCTTGCGTAGCTGGCGGTAGAAGGCCTCCAACTGAAGGATGGTGAGAGTGCTGTCTGTGGGAAGCTCCAAAGGGGCGGGGCGAGGAGGGTTAGGGGGGCTGACCACAACCCGAATGTCCCCGTTCAGGAAGAAGTCTGTGCATACCAGCATCAGTTCACTCTGGAGCTTGGCGGCTGACTCGATGTGGTGACGCACCACCTCAGCCAGCTGGTCAATGCTGGGGGGACAGAGAAGTAGCGTGAGGTTGACCCTAGATGCTGATCTTGGGTCGGTTTAGCATTTTATCCCCACTAATGGTTAAGGTTAGGATTGGGGAGGGGAAGCTGATCCTAGACCTGTACCTAGGGGGAACTTCATCGCCGGAGTATACCTGTTCATCTCAGACAGGAAGCGGGCTCCCAGCCACTCCTCCATGTTCCTGAAGGCCTGCTCTGCCTGTCTGTGCAGGACCCTCACCATGCACAGAGCACAGGCCTTGACCAGCTCCACACGCACCTTCACTGCACTGTCTGGAAGGGTGGGGTGGAGGGGCACGTAAAAGCCTTTATATTTGTTATGGATCCCCATTAGCTGCTGCCAGCTAGCTACTCTTCAGCTATACAATTTTAAAAACATTACAATACATTCATTACAGAATTCACAACACTCTAAGTGTGTGCCCTCAGGCCCATACTTCACTACCACGTATCTATAACACAAAATCCATGTGTACGTGTGTGTATAGCGCGTATGTTATCATGTGTGTGTGTATAGTACGTATGTTATGTATTCATGTGTCTGTGCCTATGTCTGTGTTACTTCACAGTCCCCGCTGGTCCATAAGGTGTATTTTTACCTGTTTAAAAAAAAAGTGGATTCTACTGCTTGCATCAGTTACCTGATGCAGAGATTCATGTAGTCATGGCTCTATGTAGTACTGTACATTTCCCATAGTCTGCTCTGGACTTGGGGATTGTGAAGAGACCTCTGGTGGCATGTCTTGTGGGGTATGCATGGGTGTCTCCGCTGGGGAAGGCTGCATCCCAAAAGGCACCCTATTCCCTATATAGGGAATAGGGTGGTATTTGGGCTCTACAGCCAATGCTGTAGTTTGGTACCTTCATGGTCGAGGGCTGCAGCATACTCCTGTCTGATTTTGTTCCGTATGGCCCTCTTGCAGACCTCCTCTGAATCTTCCTCTGGGGCAGGGGGTGGGCTGGGCTCCTGAGCAGGGGAGGGAGGGCCTAAAAAAGGAAGTCACTTTTTTTTTAGATTTTCAAGAGAAAATCCTCAAAACAGTTGACACAAAAATAAATATGCTTGACACATACTGATGTGCAGGGATCCCAGTCCCATCAAACAAACAATGCTGATCATAGTAGATTGTGACAGTAGATCATGTACTCAATTTAAAGAGGGACACTTCTTATGAACGGTGAGAGGAGACGATTGTGGAGTGAGAGAGAGTACGGGGCAAATCCAAATCTGGACCTTGAAGCTGGTGATTTTCATTGTTCCCCTCTAATGAAGGACTGATTTAGACCTGGGACACCAGGTGGGTACAATTATTTTCAGGTAGAACAGAAAACCAGCAGTACACCGGACCTCCAGGCTCGGATTTGAAAACCACTGGGATAGAATAAGTCCAACCTTTCTTCTTGGTGCCAGCTTTCTTCTTGTCCTTGCCAGAGTTGGCTGCGGCGGCTGCAGCAGAGGCGGAGGCTTGGGACATTCTCTGTAGCCGTTCTCTATCCATCTGCTGCTGAGCCTCCTCATTCTCCTCTGCCTCGCGTTGAGCCGCCTCCACTGACACCTGGACACACACAACTACCTATGAGAAACACATACATACGCTCACAAACACACACACACACACACACACACACACACACACACACACACACACACACACCATGTTGTTGATGGCTGTCAGAGCAGTCTGATAGATGTCGTGCAGCAGCTTCTCGTCGGGGTCCTGGAAGCCCTTCTGTTTCATAGAGGCCACTTCGGTAGAGGGAGGTCTGCGGGGAATCAGTGGAACACTGCAATAACAGACGAACAAAATCACACGATGCAAAACGCATCATCAATGGAAGTTCTTGCTCTGTACTGAAAGTGCCTTATCTTGAAAACCTGTCTGCTGACATGCAAAACAAAAAATGGGATTGCATTAACAGTGGACTTATGTGAAACAAAGTTCTAGAATATTGTTTTTGTAGGAAATATCCCTTTGACGTGTCTATATTTGACCAAGGTGAGAGGTAAATTGGGCAGTGCTTTCTCTTACACTTTGGTTTTCTTCTTTTCGTCTCCTTCACAGTCTCTTTTACCAGCACTCTTGGTGACTCTTTCAGAACTGGAGGGACAGGAGTGTTTGACGATGAGACGACAGTAACAATTGATGAAAAACCTAATACTGTAAAGTCCCCTAAATAAGCAAAGGTATTAACTATTGAAATAGCTGTGACTCTCCCTGACTGGCATTGGGTATACCAGATCAAATGGGTCCGTGCTGTGATTGGCTGCGCAAAAGGCCACGTCATTATGCTCTGCATAAATGGATAATAACTGATAGAAAATCCAGATTTGGGCTAGGGGAGAGCAGCTAGCTAGGTCAGTTTCTATTATACATCAATGGAGAATAACTGACAGAAAAGCAGGTGTGTATTCATTAGGGCACACCGTAGCAAAAAAAAAATTCAATGGAAAAAAACTGTTTTGCAACCAAAACAGGAGTTATATTATTGGACAAATGTAGATTGGTCCCTCCTTGTTTGCTTCCATTTGGTTCAGAATGGTTTCTAGTGAATACACCCTAGGTATTTTGGATGAATCTGGACGAATCCCTTCCCCTGAGCAGCAGCCTTCTGCTTGCCTCTTGGATTTGTCAGTCTGGTTTCCTGGCTCCTCCAGCGCCACGATGTCTAGCAGTGGAATACAGGTGAATTCTGGCCCCGCCTCAGACAGCACCTGTTTGTACATGCCTGTGTAGTAATCCCGCAGGAGACGTAGAGAGTCCTGGAATCGGTCCACTTCCACCTGGAGGAGGACAACATTAGTACATCAGTGTGCATTTCAGCCAAGGAGCTAACCAACCTCGAAATGGAGATAAAAACCAAACCTGAAACATTCCCGTTTTCACTAATACACGTAAGCAATTGCACAGTCGCTCATGACAGATTTAACAATTAGGGACGGTTTCCCAGACACATATTAAGCCTAGTCCTGGATTTAAAAAAATATATATATATACACAGTTGAAGTCGGAAGTTTACATACACCTGAGCCAAATACATTTAAACTCAGTTTTTTCACAATTCCTGACATTTACACCTAGTAAAAATTCCCTGTTTTAGGTCAGTTAGGATCATCACTTTATTTTAAGAATGTGAAATGTCGGAATAATAGTAGAGAGAATGATTTATTTCAGGTTTTATTTCTTTCATAACATTCCCAGTGGGTCAGAAGTTTACATACACTCAATTAGTATTGGGTAGCATTGCCTTTAAATTGTTTAACTTGGGTCAATTGTTTCAGGTAGCCTTCCACAAGCTTCCCACAATAAGTTGGGTGAATTTTGGCCCATTCCTCCTGACAGAGGTGGTGTAACTGAGTCAGGTTTGTAGGCCTCCTTGCTCACACAAGTTTTTAAAGTTCTGGCCACAAATTTTCTATGGTATTAAGGTCAGGGCTTTGTGATGGCCACTCCAATACTTTGACTTTATTGTCCTTAAGTCATTTTGTCACAACTTTGGAAGTATGCTTGGAGTCATTGTCCATTTGGATGACCCATTTACGACCAAGCTTTAACTTCCTGACTGATGTCTTGAGATGTTGCTTCAAAATATCCACATAATTTTCCTCCCTCATGATGCCATCTAGTTTGTGAAGTGCACCAGTCCCTCCTGCAGCAAAGCACCCCCACAACATGATGCTGCCACCCCCGTGCTTCACGGTTGGGATGGTGTTCTTTGGCTTGTAAGCCTCCCCCTTTTTCCTCCAAACATAACAATGGTCATTATGGTCAAACAGTTCTATTTTTGTTTCATCAAACCAGAGGACATTTCTCCAAAAAGTACGATCTTTGTCCCCATGTGCAGTTGCAAACCATAGTCTGGCTTTTTATGGCGGTTTTGGAGCAGTGGTTTCTTCCTTGGTGAGCGGCCTTTCAAGTTATGTCGATATAGTTATGCCGATATACCATTTATCGACATATAAGTTATGTCGATAACCACACGGTGGTTGGAACCAAAAAACTCAAATTTGGACTCATCAGACCAAAGGACAGATTTCCACCGCTCTAATGTCCATTGATTGTGTTTCTTGGCCAAAGCAAGTCTCTTCTTCTTAATGGTGTCCTTTAGTAGTGGTTTCTTTTCAGCAATTCGACCCTGAAGGCCAGATTCACGCAGTCTCCTTGGAACAGTTAATGTTGAGATGTGTCTGTACTTGAAATCTGTGAAGCATTTGGGCTGCACGCTGAGGTGCAGTTAACTCTAATGAACTTATCCTCTGCAGCAGAGGTAACTCTGGGACTTCCTTTCCTGTAGCGGTCCTCATGAGAGACAGTTTCATCATAGCGCTTGATGGGTTTTGTGACTAGACTTGAAGAAACTTTAAAAGTTCCTGAAATTTTAAAGCATTGATTGACCTTCATGTCTTAAAGTAATGATGGACTGTCGCTTCTCTTTGCTTATTTTAGCTGTTCTTGCCATAAGATGGACTTTTACCAAATAGGGCTATCTTCTGTTTACCAACGCTACCATGTCACAACAAAACTGATTGTCTCTAACGCATTAAGAAAAAAATAAATTCCTCAAATTAACTTTTAACAAGGCACACCTGTTAATTGAAATGCATTTCAGGTGACTACCTTATGAAGCTGGTTGAGAGAATGCCAAGAGTGTGCAACCCTGTCATCAAGGCGAAGGGTGGCTACTTTGAAGAATCTCAAATATAACATATATTTTGATTTGTTTAAAACTTTTTTTGGTTCCTACATGATTCCATATGTGTTATTTCATAGTTTTGATGTCTTCACTAAAATTCTACAATGTAGAAAATTGTAAAAATAAAGAAAAATCCTGGAATGAGTAGGTGTCTCCAAACTTTTGACTGGTACTGTATATATTTATATATATATATATATATATTTTAAAAATGTTTTATTGTCACATACACCAGTGATACGGGTTGTTTTAAAGTGCAGTGATGTGTTGTTTTAAAGGGTCAGCCATAGTAGTATGGCACACCTGGAGCAAATTTAAGATGGAGATTCTCATTTCAACTTGCTTTTTATTGTCAGCTGGCAAGCGCTTGTGATATTTGGTTCTGGGTGATGCTGAGATAACATGTTCATGGACAGGATGGGAGGAGCATCACCTGCATTAGTGTGGAGAAATGGTTGATGAGCACCGCCGTATGGTCTTCCAGCCAGCCGTCGCACATGATCGCCGCCCGCTCCTGCCCCGCTTCTTCTTTACGCTTATCACAGATGTCCCACAGACGCTCGCGCAGGTCCTGCAGTGTCACGACACCAGACGAGACAGATAGACAAACACAGACAGAAGGACAGACCGACGAGACAGAAGGACGGACGGATAGACGGACCAACATAGCGACAGACAGACTCTCAGCATTGACAGGCAAATGGGAAACACAACAGACATGGGCAAATGTCATAACAGACACGGCTTTGATGGCGTTTGTGTTACTGTAGCCTACATCCAGACGCTGGTGCAGCTCTGCCTTGGTCTCCTCGTCATCTCTCATGTCCTTGGGGATGCTGTTATAGTTCTGCTGCCACTGGGATACAAACTCTTGCTTCAGGTCGGGCCGTCGGAGGTACTGCTTAAACTCCTCTCTGCAAGCGTCACAAGATAAGAGTCAGAGTTACTTCTCTTTGTTCACACTGTACATATCCCAAATGCAGTGTGGCAGACGGCAGGAAGAGGTGAGGGGAGTGGTAATCGAGGAGAGATATCTTGCAGGTCGCTGGCTCCACCCCAAAGCCTTATATGGACTTCCTGCTCCAACGAGGCAAGACTGTAAATCGTTAAGCCAGGGAGTGCTTGGGGATAAAGGAGGAAGCAGCCTTCACAAAGAGGCAGAGGAGGTGAGAGACAAGAGAGGTATGAAGGGTGAGAGAAACGAGAGCAACAAAACAAATCTGTGTGATTGCCTGGTGTGACCTGGAATGTTGGATTACCCCCCTTATGTGCTGGATTGGCTGAGGACCCGAGTGTGAGGATTTCCCTTGGAAAACGGAATGGACAAAGAGAACAGCTTGTGGATTGTGAGGTGATTGGTGAATTCCCCGTGTACCAAAATCCCTAATAAACTTCCCCTTTGCGTTCTATTTGTGCTACTGGTTTTCTTATTGAACTTGGTGACATGGAAACCCCACACCCTTGATCTTTTTACAGCAGGAGTATAGATCCAAGTCATCCTCACTGATGCGAGATCAGATCAAAAAACAACAGACATGACTTGAAATCACTGGCCACTTCAATAATGTTTACATATTTTTTGCATTACTCATCTCATATGTATATACTGTATCCTATTCTACTGTATCTTAGTCTATTCCGCTCTGACATTGCTCATCTCATATGTATATACTGTATCCTATACTATTCTACTGTATCTTAGTCTATTCCGCTCTGACATTGCTCATCTCATATGTATATACTGTATCCTATACTATTCTACTGTATCTTAGTCTATTCCACTCTGATATTGCTCGTCCATATATTTCTATATTCTTAATTCCATTCCTTTACTTAGATGTGTGTGTATTGTTGTGAAATTGTTAGATATTACTGCAGTGTTGGAGATAGAAACATAACCATTTTGCTACACCCGCAATAACATCTGTTAAACACGTGTATGTGACCAATAACATCTGTTAAACACGTGTATGTGACCAATACAATTTGGTTAGAGATCAGCACAGATTAAATGTTGTGAGATGGCATGTCAAGTGAAATAAATTTTAAGTGCATTTAACAGACATCACTGTTCTAAGAAAGGAGGTAATAATACTGTAGCCTGGTCCCAGATCTGTTTGTGATATAGGAGTTTACAGATCTGGGACCAGGAGAAATAATATGGGTTTGTCAGAGTTGGGTTAAATTCGGAAGATACATTTCAGTTGTACAACTGACTAGGTATTCCCTTTTCTCTTACGTCCATTGTGCACTAAACAATGTCAAATTTAATTTTATTAGTAACCTGCACCAAATACAACAGGCCTTACAGTGAAATGCTTACTTATGAGCCCCTAACCAACAAAGCAGTTAAAATTTTTTTACAGATAAGAATAAGAAATAAAAGTAACAAGTAATTAAAGAGCAGCAATAAAATAACAATAGCGAGACTATATACAGGGGGATACCGGTACAGAGTCAATGTGGGAGGCACCAGTTGAGGTAATATGTAGATGTAGGTAGAGTTATTAAAGTGACTATGCATAGATAAGAGAGTAGCAGCGGTGTAAAAGAGGGGGGGGGGGGTAGCTATTTGATTAGATGTTCGGGAGTCTTATGGCTTGGGGATAGAAGCTCTTTAGAAGCCTCTTGGACCTAGAATTGGCGCGGCATCAGAGAGAACAGTCTATGACTAGGGTGGCTGGAGTCTGACAATTTTAGGGCCTTCCTCTGACACCGCCTGGTATAGAGGTCCTGGATGGCAGGAGACTTGGCCCCAGTGATGTACTGGACTGTTCGCACTACCCTCTGTAGTGCCTTGCGGTCGGAGGACGAGCAGTTGCCATACCAGGCAGTGATGCAACCAGTCAGGATTCTCTCGATGGTGCAGCTGTAGAACCTTTTGAGGATCTGAGGACCCATGCCAAATCTTTTCAGTCTCCTGAGGGGGAATAGGTTTTGTCGTGCCCTCTTCACGACTGTCTTGGTGTGCTTGGACCATGTTAGTTTGATGGTGATGTGGACACCAAGGAACTTGAAGCTTTCAACCTGCTCTACTGCAGCCCCGTCGATGAGAATGGGGGCGTACTCGGTCCTCCTTTACTTGTAGTTCACAATCATATCCTTTGTCTTGATCACGTTGAGGGAGAGGTTTTTTGTCCTGGCACCACATGGCCATATAGGCTGTCTCGTCATTGTCGGTGATCAGGCCTACCACTGTTGTGTCTTCGGCAAACTTAATGATGGTGTTGGAGTTGTGTCTTCGGCAAACTTAATGATGGTGTTGGAGTCGTGCCTGGCTGTGCAGTCATGAGTGAACAAGGAGTACAGGAGGGGACTGAGCACCCACCCCTGAGGGGCCCCTGTGTTGAGGATCAGCGTGGCGGATGTGTTGTTACCTACCCTTACCACCTCGGGGCGGCCCGTCAGGAAGTCCAGGATCCAGTTGCAGAGGGAGGTGTTTAGTCCCAGGGTCCTTAGCTAATTGATGAGATTTGAGGGCAATATGGGGTTGAACGCTGAGCTGTAGTCAATGAATAACATTCTCACATAGGTGTCCCTTTTGTCCAGGTGGGAAAGGGCACTGTGGAGTGCAATAGAGATTGCATCACCTGTGGATCTGTTGGAGCGGTATGCAAATTGGAGTGGGTCTAGGGTTTATGGGATAATGGTGTTGATGTGAGCCATGACCAGCCTTTCAAAGCACCTCATGGCTACAGACGTGAGTGCTACGGGTCGGTAGTCATTTAGGCAGGTTACCTTAGCTGCTAGGAGCGCCGCCTCTGGGTGAGTGTTTTCTTATGGTGGAATACAGCTCATTCAATGCTGTCTTAGTGCCAGCCTCCGTCTGTGGAGGTATATAAACAGCTACAACAAATACAGATGAAAACTCTCTAGGTAGATAGTGTGGTCTACAGCTTATCAGGCGAGCAATAGCTCAAGACTTCCTTAGTTATCCAGCTGTTAATTACAAAAATACATAGTCGCAGTCCCTTGTCTTACCAGACGCCGCTGTTCTATCCTGCCAGTACAGCGTATAACCAGCCAGCTGTATGTTGATGGTGTCATCATTCGGCCACGACTCCATGAAGCATAAGATATTACAGTTTTGAATGTCCTGTTGGTAGTTTAATCTTCCGTTAGGTCATCATTTTTATTCTTCAAAGATTGCACTTTTGCTAGCAGAATGGAAGGAAGTTGGGGTTTATTCGATCGCCTACGAATTCTCAGAAGGCAGCCCGCCCTCTGGCCCCTTTTTCTCTGCCTCCTCTTCACGCAAACTACGGGGATCTAGGCCTGTTCCCGAGAAAGCAGTAAATCATTCACATCAGGCTCATTCAGACTTGTTAATTCTTAAGGCTAGGGGGCAGTATTCGGAAGTTCAGATGACTGACGTGCCCAAAGTAAACGGACTGTTACTCAGGCCCAGAAGCTAGGATATGCATATAATTGGTAGCATTGGATAGAAAACACTCTGAAGTTTCTAAAACTGTTAAAATAATGGTATGGGTCACAGTCCATTCAAATGCTTGTCTATGGGATATTCAAAGGAATTCCTCCCAGATTGCAGTTCCTATGGATTCCACTAGATGTCAACAGTCTTTAGAAAGGGTTTCAGGCTTGTTTTCTGAAAAATGAATTAGTAGTTGTAGTTTTTCAAGGTGGCTCTCATTTTGACTGTAGTCTTGTGGCGCGCGTGGATGAGGGTGCGCACCTCGTTATTTATCTCCGGTTTTGAACATACTACATTCTGTCTTAAATTGTATCATTTATTTACATATTAGGGTACCTGGGGATTGATTAGAAACGTTGTTTGACTTGTTTGGACAAAGTTTATTGGTAACTTTCGGATTCCTTTGTCTGCCCGTTGTACGAGTGGAACGGGTGGATTACTGAATCAAACGCACCAACTAAACTGACCTTTTTGGTATATAAAGGACTTTATCGAACAAAATGACCATTTGTTGTGTAGCTACGACCCTTGGGATTGCAAACAGAGGAAGATCTTCAAAGGTAAGTGATTTATTTTATCGCTATTTCTGATTTTTGTGACGCCTCTGCTGGTTTGGAAAATGTTTTTAATGCTGGTGTATGAGGGGTGTTGTCCTCAGATCTCACCAGATGTTGTCGAGGTGTGTCAGTAGCGCCCCACCTAGCCCAAAGAGGTTTCAAAGGAAAAAATGGTATTCTGCCAGTCCGTGGTGAGTAATCGCAGTCCTGATGTCCAGAAGTTATTTCCGGTCATAAGAGACGGTAGCGGCAACATAATGTACAAAATAAAAAAGTTACAAACAACGCAAATAAACAAACAAAAAACACAATCGGCCTTCTTCTCCGGCGCCATTGTTAAAACTTCTTAGCGCTAGGCCCATTTTTTTCTACACTTCCTGCCTGAATGACGTGCCCAAAGTAAACTGCCTGTTGCTCAGGCCCCTAGCCAGGATATGCATATAATTGGTACCATTGAAAAGAAAACACTTTGAAGTTTGTAGAAATGTTAAAATAATGTAGGAGAATATAACACAATAGATATGGTAGGAGAAAATCCCAAAGAAAAACCAACCATATTTTTTTGTTGTTGAGAGAGACCATCCTCTTAGAAATGCAAGAGATAGGTCATATTGAAAATTAGCTCCCTGGATGCAATTCCTATGGCTTCCACAGGGTGTCAGCAGTCTATGTTCAAGGTTCCAGGCTTAAAAACTTCAAAAAACGAATAAGAAATTTTAGAGTTTTAGTAGGACAGTCTTGGAAATGTGTGTTTGTGCGCGCCATGAAGACATTATGCACCTGCTAAAATCAGTTTCCCATTGAACATACTTCTTTCCGAAATAAATATTATAGTTTGATTACATTTTAGGGTGAGTAAATAGAAACATTTTCTGACTTGTTGAAACAAAGTTTAGGGGTAGATTTTCAGGTTTCCTCCTTCCTCGATGGCCCAAACTAAACTGACCTTTTTGGATATAAAGAAGGATTTTATCTAACAAAATGACACTACATGTTATAGCTGGGACCATTTGGATGACAAATCAGAGGAAGATTTTCAAAAAGTGATTATTTAATCATTATATGTGAATGTATGAAACCTGTGCCAGTGGAAAAATATTTTGATGTGGGGCGCCGTCCTCAAACAATCGCATGGCATGTTTTCACTGTAATTGCTACTGTAAATCGGACAGTGCAGTTAGATTAACAAGAATTTAAGCTTTCAGCTGACAACATTTACATTACATTTAAGTCATTTAGCAGACGCTCTTATCCAGAGCGACTTACAAATTGGTGCATTCACCTTATGACATCCAGTGGAACAGTAGTGCATCTAAATCTTTTAAGGGGGGTGAGAGGGATTACTTTATCCTATCCTAGGTATTCCTTAAAGAGGACACTTATATGTACCTAAATGTTTAAGATCCATAATATTTATGATAATTTATTTGAATTGCGCACCCTCCAGTTTCACCGGAAGTTGTCCCGCTAGCGGGACACCGATCCTTTATCCTCACCTGATGTTAAACAGATGGTGAATGATCAAGATGCGTTCTGCGCGGAGGTTCTGCATCACAGCCTTGACGTTAGTCACATAGGAGTTACACACATTCTCCCAGTATGGAACCAGGTACTCTGGTATCTCCTGGGGAAGAGAGACAAAAGATGCTCTGGGGTGAAGTTTCCCATAGTTACAGATCTAAGATCAGCTTCTGTTTTTCCCCAATCCTAACCTTAACCATTAGTGGGAGAAATGCAAAACTGACTCAAGATCAGCGTCTAGGGGCAACTTCACCCTACTCCACAAAAGAAAGTCGAATGGGGAAATGCAGGCTCAAACATAGACAGAGACCAGGCCAATGAGTGTAAATAGAAGTTTGGGAGGTCCCTCTTGTAGCCATCCATGGCTATCGCAAATGACTCAACTCAACCTTATCGTTCTCGACCTCCTTGATTTCAAGAATGAGGGCAGAAGGACTAATGCCTGGTTCTCTTTGTTAATTGATTCGTAATTTGCCTGAACCTTTATGCTGAACACATCCATGCATTCTGACTGAGAGCTAATGAGATTATGCATTCTGACTGAGAGCTAATGAGACTATGCATTCTGACTGAGAGCTAATGAGACTATGCATTCTGACTGAGAGCTAATGAGATTATGCATTCTGACTGAGAGCTAATGAGACTATGCATTCTGACTGAGAGCTCATGAGATTATACATTCTGACTGAGAGCTCATGGGAAGAGAAAAAGCCCATGCAAACCTATAATGGTTCTCTTGTCTTCCACCAGTACAGGGTAAAGTTCCCCCCTAGGTACAGATCTAGGATCAGCTTCTGTTTTTCCCCATCCTAACCTTAACCACTAGTGGGGGAAATGCAAAACTGATCCAAGATTAGCATCTATGGAAAACAACACCCTACTCCTACTGTACCTTGGGAAGGGGCTCGTCCACATACACCCAGTGTGCAGTACCAGGGGTGGGAGCTAGGGGCTCTGTAGGGCTGGTGGTCACACCATGGGAATTCTCAAAGGAGGAGGCTATGGACAACTTTCTAGAATGCCCCTCGGCTCCTCCTGGAAGCAATGGGGAAAAAGTTTTTTTTTTTTTTTAAAGGAACAGGGCAGTCCCACTCCTCTCATATTCATTGTTTATTGGATCGGATATAGAAAGGAAATTGAGTGTCTTCCAAAGACCCTAGGCCACCACACCTCTTTTTTTAATGTGGTTTAAAAACAGTGTGAGAGCAACTGTTGTTTGTTGTAGAATGTTACTAATAGCTAGGCTGATATCAGTAATGGACCTGATCCTGACTTGGACAGCTTAAGATGGACATCTTTCCCTTCGGATGTGTTCTTCTCGATGTTGCTCTGTGAATCTACAGAATGGAACAGAACTGTTTGACCACATGGTTCTCTTGTCTTTGAAACAAACCATCTGTCCCAAATGGTACCCTATGCCTTATATAGTGAACAACTATGGTCAAAAGTAGTGCAGTATGTAGGGAATAGGGTGCCATTTGATACACTGCGTGGTTGTTAGCCGACCTTTGGGGGAGCGAGAGTTGGACTTGGAGCTGGAGCATTTCACAGGTGGAGTCAGGCCCTCCTGGGTGAGGGTGGAGGTGGACTCAGTGGGAGCTGGGACCGCAACCGGAGTTACCTGGACGAGAGCAGTTGAGACCGCTGGTGCCTTCCCACTGTCCAAAACAACTCCCTCACCTGGTGGGTCAGAATAATTACACATAGAACAACTTTAGGAACAGTAGGCATCTCACTGGGCAATTTTAGAGTCAAAGTAGCATTAAGTCAAATCTCCCATTTTGGGGAATTAATATCTTATCTTAAAATCGACCATTCCCTTAGTGCCCTGTACCTTTTTCCGACTGCATCATGGCCTGGTACAGGATGGATTCCACTTTTCTAAAGAGCATGTCCTCCGACATCTCAGCATTCAGTCTCATCAGAATGCTCTGTTTACCAGATAACCACTTCTCCAGCTTGGGCCAGGTATCCTGGAAGGCTGTGATCCTGCAGTGATAATAACAAAGGCTGTATTCATTAGCGCACACCATAGCTAAATGTTTTGCAATGGAAATAATTGTGTTTGTTATTGGACAAATTAAGGTGGGTCCCCTCCCTGTTTTGGCCTGTTTTGCTTCTGTTTGGTTCCTAGTGAATACACTCAATGTGTGAAGAGAACAATGGTGTGTCAGTGGGCTAGTTTAAAAGTTCAAAGACACTCAGAGCCCTGAATATCACTTACAACAATGTTAGAGATGATGTACTCAATAATCAGACCTGGGTTCAAATAGTATTCTTTTTTCTTTCAAACCATTTAGTTCTACTCGATTGATCTTGACTGGCACAATGGTACCAATGGAGTAGTCCCAAAAGTGTAAAGCCCACCCACTTTGTCATCTAAGGCAGTCTCGATCAAAGGCTCAAATTATTGGAAGGAAAACAAATACTATTTGAACCCAGATCTGCGTCTTGTGGTCATCGTACTAACTGTACCTGTGCTGGATCTGTCTCTTCTCCAGGCTCTTGTCCCTGGCGATGACAACAGTGTGCTCTCTAGCAGGGGCACAGCTCTCCTCACCAGCCCCAGCCAGGCCAGAGCTCTCCTCCTCATCTACAAACACAGTCCGTCTGTGTCATTCATTACACACATGCAACTCATATGACACGTGGAGAATGTCGAGAGCAGGGGTGGGCAACTCCAGTCCTCGGGGGTGTCACACGTTTTCTCCATCCCCAGCAAACACAGCTGATTAATCAAATGTCATTCTAAACTGAACATCATGATTAGGTGAATATTGGAGTCAGGGGTGTTAGCTGGGACTGTGACACCAATCAAGCCCCCGAGGACTGTAATTGCCCACCCCTGGTCAAGGGCTTCAAGTTTCTCGGTGTCCACATCACTTGAAGACTTAACATGGTCCTCTCACACCAGAACAGTCGTGAAGGCACGGCAACGCCTCTTCTTCCTCAGGAGGCTATTTGGTATCCTCAGGAACTTTTACAGTTGCACAATCGAGAGCATCCTGACTTGTTGTATCGCCGTCAGGTATGGTAACTGCAATGCCCATGACCAGAAGGCCCTACAGAGTGTGGTGCGAATGGCCCAGCGCATCACTTGGGGCGAACTCCCTGCCATCCAGGACATACAGTGTATTCGGAAGGTACACAACACCCTTGACTTTTTCAACATTTTGTTACGTTACAGCATTGTTCTAAACTTGATTCAATAGTTTATTCCCCTCATCAATCGACACACAATACCCCATAATGACGAAGCAAAAACAGGTTTAGACATTGGTACACATTTATTCAAGACCCTTTACTCAGTACTTTGTTGAAGCGCCTTTAGCAGCGATTATAGCCACAAGTCTTCTCGGCTGTGACGCTACAAGATTGGCACACCTATATTTGGAGAGTTTGTCATTCTGCTTAGGGTCGTTGACCTGTTGGAAAGTGAACCTTCGCCCCAGTCTGATGTCCTGAGCGCTCTGGAGCAGGTGTTCATCAAGGATCTCTCTGTACTTTGCTCCGTTCATCTTACCCTCAATCCTAACTAGCATCCCAGTCCCCGCCTCTGAAAAACATCCCGATGCTTCCACCACCATGTTTCACTGTAGGGATGGTGCCAGGTTTCCTCCAGACATGATGCTTGGAATTCAGGCCAAAGAGTTCAATCTTGGTTTCATCAGACCAGATAATCTTGTTTCTCATGGTCTGAGAGTCCTTCAGGTGCCTTTTGGAAAACTACAAGCGGGCTGTCATGTGCCTTTTACTGAGGAGTGGCTTCCGTTTGGCCACTCTACCATAAAGGCCTAAGTGCTGCAGAGGTGGTTGTCCTTCTAAGGTTCTCCTATCTCCAGAGGAACTCTGGAGCTCTGTCTGAGTGACCATTGGGTTCTTGGTCAACTCCCTGACGAAGGGCCTTCTCCCCTGATTACTCAGTTTGGTCGGACGGCCAGCTCTAGGAAGAGTCTTGGTGGTTCCAAACTTCTTCCATTTAAGAATGATGGAAGCCACTGTGTTCTTGGGGACCTTCAATGCTGCAGAAACGTTTTGGTACCCTTCCCCAGATCTGTGCCTCAAACCCAATTGTGTCCCGGAGCGCTACGGGCAATTCCTTTGACCTCATGGCTTGGTTTTTGCTTTGACATACACTGTCAACTGTGGGACCTTAAATAGACAGGTGTGTGCCTTTCCAAATTATGTCCAATCAATTGAGTTTACCAGAGGTGGACTCCAATCAAGTTGTAGAAACAGCTCAAGGATGATCAATGGAAACGGGTTTCACCTGAGTTCAATATCGAGTCTCATAGCAAAGGGTCTGAATACTTGTGTAAAGATATTTCTGTTTTTTTGTGCTATTTTTTTCTAATAACCTGTTTGTTCGCTTTGTCATGATTGGGTATTGTGATGTCATTATATGGTATTGTGATGTCATTATATGGTATTGTGATGTCATTATGGGGTATTGTGTGTAGATTTATAAGGGATTCTTTTTAATCAATTTTAGAACAAAGCTGTAAAGCAACAAAATGTGTAAAAAGCCAAAGGGGTCTGAATACATGCCAGGCGGTGTCTGAGAAAGGACTGAAAAAAGGCCAAGGACTCCAGCCACCCAAGACATTGAATGTTCTCCATGCTCACGTCCAGCAGGCGGTACCGGTGCATCAAGGCTCAGACCAACAGACTCCTAAACAGCTTCAATGCCCTGAACACAAGACTGTTAAATGGCTAACAACTAGTGCTCTCCCTCTCCCACAGACCTCTCCCATACTGACCCTATGTCCATCCCCAGGTCTCTACCCACTCAGACACAACCTACGCTGCTGCTAAAATGATTATTGATTCAATGTGTTACTCCTTTAAACTGCTGTCCATTGATTATTGATTGCCATTAGTATCTATCTACTTATCCTGCTACTGGTCACTATTACTCATGTTTAGATGGACACTGAACAAAAATATAAACGCAACATGCAACAATTTCAAAGATTTTACTGAGTTACAGTTCATATAAGCAAATCAATCAATTGAAATAAATAAATGAGGCCCTAATCTATGGGTTCCACATGACTGGGAATACAGATATGTATCTGTTGGTCACAGATACCTTAAAGAAAAAGTAGAGCCGTGGATCAGAAAACCAGTCAGTATCTGGTGTGACCACCATTTTCTTCATGCAGTGTGACACATCTTCGCATAGAGTTGATCAAGCTGTTGATTGTGGCCTGTGGAATGTTGTCAAACCCCTCTTGGCTGTGCGAAGTTGCTGGATATCGGCACGAACTGGAACACGCTGTCATACATGTCGATTCAGAGCATCCCAAACATGCTCAATGGGTGACATGTCTGGTGAGTATACAGACCATGGAAGAATTGGGCCATTTTCTGCTTCCAGGAATTGTGTTCCGATCCTTGTGACATGGGGCCATGCATTATCATGCTGAAACATGAGGTGATGGAGGTGGATGAATGGCATGACAATGGGCCTCAGGATCTCGTCACGGTATCTCTGTGCATTCAAATTTCCATCGATAAAATGCAATTGTGTTCATTGTCCGTAGTTTATGCCTGCTCATACCATAACCCCATCGCCACCATGGGGCCCTCTGTTCACAACGTTGACATCAGCAAACCGCTCGCCCACAAGACACCATACACGCTGTCTGCATTCTGCCCGGTACAGATGAAACCGGGATTCATCCGTGAAGAGCACACTTGTCCAGTGTGCCAGTGGCCATCGAATGTGAGTATCTGCTCGCTGAAGTCGGTTACGCCGCCCAACTGCATTCAGGTCAAGACGCTGGTGAGGACGATGAGCACGCAAATGAGCTTCCATGAGACGGTTTCTGACCGTTATTGCAGAAATGTTTTGGTTGTGCAAACCCACAATTTCATCAGCTGTCCGGGTGGCTGGTCTCAGACGATCCTGCAGATGAAGAAGCCATATGTGGAGGTCCTAGGCTGAACATTTTAGATTGGCCTTTATTATCCCCAGCACAAGGTGCACCTGTGTAATGATCCTGCTGTTTAATCAGCTGCTTGATATGCCACACCTGTCAGGTGGATTCATTAGCTTCGAAAAGGAAAAATGACAAGGATGTAAACTAATTTGTATACAACATTTTAATAAGCTTTTGTGCGTATGGAAAATGGCTGTGACTTTTTTTTTCAGCTCATGAAACATGGGACAAATACTTTACATGCGTTTATATTTTTGTTCAGTGTGTTCTGACTTTAAAAAAATATTATATTATTATCTATATTATTACTATCTATATTATTACTATTATCTATATTATTACTATCTATATTATTACTATTATCTATATTATTCTTATCTATATTATTACTACGGTATATATATATTATTATTATCTATATTACTATTATCTATATTACTATTATCTATATTATTATTATCTATATTATTATTATCTATATTATTACTATATATATATTATTATTATTATCTATATTATTCCTATCTATATTATTACTATCTATATTATTCTTATCTATATTATTACTACGGTATATATATATTATTATTATCTATATTACTATTATCTATATTATTATTATCTATATTATTATTATCTATATTATTATTATCTATATTATTATTATCACTGTATTGTTGGGAAAGAGATCCCAAGGTAAACATTTAACTGTACTGTTCTACACCTGTTATATCCTGTACTGTTCTACACCTGTTATATCCTGTACTGTTCTACACCTGTTGTATCCTGTACTGTTCTACACCTGTTATATCCTGTACTGTTATACTCCTGTTGTATCCTGTACTGTTATACACCTGTTGTATCCTGTACTGTTCTACACCTGTTATATCCTGTACTGTTCTACACCTGTTGTATCCTGTACTGTTCTACACCTGTTATATCCTGTACTGTTCTACACCTGTTGTATCCTGTACTGTTCTACACCTGTTATATCCTGTACTGTTCTACACCTGTTATATCCTGTACTGTTCTACACCTGTTGTATCCTGTACTGTTATATCCTGTACTGTTATATCCTGTACTGTTGTATCCTGTATTGTTCTACACCTGTTATATCCTGTACTGTTCTACACCTGTTGTATCCTGTACTGTTATATCCTGTACTGTTATATCCTGTACTGTTGTATCCTGTACTGTTCTACACCTGTTATATCCTGTACTGTTCTACACCTGTTATATCCTGTACTGTTGTATCCTGTACTGTTATATCCTGTACTGTTATACACCTGTTATATCCTGTACTGTTCTACACCTGTTGTATCCTGTACTGTTATATCCTGTACTGTTCTACACCTGTTGTATCCTGTACTGTTATACTCATGTTATATCCTGTACTGTTCTACACCTGTTATATCCTGTACTGTTGTATCCTGTACTGTTATATCCTGTACTGTTGTATCCTGTACTGTTCTACACCTGTTATATCCTGTACTGTTCTACACCTGTTATATCCTGTACTGTTATACTCCTGTTGTATCCTGTACTGTTCTACACCTGTTGTATCCTGTACTGTTATACACCTGTTGTATCCTGTACTGTTCTACACCTGTTGTATCCTGTACTGTTCTACACCTGTTGTATCCTGTACTGTTAT
Organism: Oncorhynchus nerka; assembly: GCF_034236695.1. Taxonomy (NCBI): domain Eukaryota; kingdom Metazoa; phylum Chordata; class Actinopteri; order Salmoniformes; family Salmonidae; genus Oncorhynchus; species Oncorhynchus nerka. Next base: position 10,873,232 of record NC_088422.1, on the reverse strand, counting down.
ACTCCTGTTATATCCTGTACTGTTCTACACCTGTTGTATCCTGTACTGTTATATCCTGTACTGTTCTACACCTGTTGTATCCTGTACTGTTGTATCCTGTACTGTTATATCCTGTACTGTTGTATCCTGTACTGTTCTACACCTGTTGTATCCTGTACTGTTGTATCCTGTACTGTTATATCCTGTACTGTTGTATCCTGTACTGTTCTAAACCTGTTGTATCCTGTACTGTTATACTCCTGTTGTATCCTGTACTGTTCTACACCTGTTGTATCCTGTACTGTTCTACACCTGTTATATCCTGTACTGTTATACACCTGTTGTATCCTGTACTGTTCTACACCTGTTATATCGTGTACTGTTATACTCCTGTTGTATCCTGTACTGTTCTACACCTGTTATATCCTGTACTGTTATACTCCTGTTGTATCCTGTACTGTTCTACACCTGATGTATCCTGTACTGTTCTACACCTGTTGTATCCTGTACTGTTATATCCTGTACTGTTATATCCTGTACTGTTATATCCTGTACTGTTCTACACCTGTTATATCCTGTACTGTTATATCCTGTACTGTTCTACACCTGTTGTATCCTGTACTGTTCTACACCTGTTGTATCCTGTATTGTTCTACACCTGTTATATCCTGTACTGTTCTACACCTGTTGTATCCTGTACTGTTATATCCTGTACTGTTGTATCCTGTACTGTTGTACACCTGTTATATCCTGTACTGTTCTACACCTGTTATATCCTGTACTGTTATACTCCTGTTGTATCCTGTACTGTTCTACACCTGTTATATCCTGTACTGTTCTACACCTGTTATATCCTGTACTGTTATACTCATGTTATATCCTGTACTGTTATACACCTGTTATATCCTGTACTGTTGTATCCTGTACTGTTATATCCTGTACTGTTGTATCCTGTACTGTTATATCCTGTACTGTTGTATCCTGTACTGTTCTACACCTGTTATATCCTGTACTGTTATACTCCTGTTGTATCCTGTACTGTTCTACACCTGTTATATCCTGTACTGTTCTACACCTGTTATATCCTGTACTGTTTTACACCTGTTATATCCTGTACTGTTCTACACCTGTTATATCCTGTACTGTTATACTCCTGTTATATCCTGTACTGTTCTACACCTGTTGTATCCTGTACTGTTATATCCTGTACTGTTGTATCCTGTACTGTTCTACACCTGTTGTATCCTGTACTGTTATATCCTGTACTGTTCTACACCTGTTATATCCTGTACTGTTATATCCTGTACTGTTGTATCCTGTACTGTTCTACACCTGTTGTATCCTGTACTGTTGTATCCTGTACTGTTATATCCTGTACTGTTGTATCCTGTACTGTTCTACACCTGTTGTATCCTGTACTGTTATACTCCTGTTGTATCCTGTACTGTTCTACACCTGTTGTATCCTGTACTGTTCTACACCTGTTATATCCTGTACTGTTATACACCTGTTGTATCCTGTACTGTTCTACACCTTTTATATCCTGTACTGTTCTACACCTGTTATATCCTGTACTGTTCTACACCTGTTATATCCTGTACTGTTATACTCCTGTTGTATCCTGTACTGTTATATCCTGTACTGTTATATCCTGTACTGTTATATCCTGTACTGTTGTATCCTGTACTGTTCTACACCTGTTATATCCTGTACTGTTCTACACCTGTTATATCCTGTACTGTTCTACACCTGTTATATCCTGTACTGTTCTACACCTGTTGTATCCTGTACTGTTCTACACCTGTTATATCCTGTACTGTTCTACACCTGTTGTATCCTGTACTGTTGTGGTGAATAGACGTGAAAACTTGAAACATACAGCCTGGATACCTACTACTGTTTGTGTTGTCATGCCGACCCCTATGGTAGAGGTAACGCTGCGTGACAATGACCATAGGACCTGTGACAACGACCATAGGAGTTGGCAAGACAACACAAACAGATCTGGGACCGGGGCTATGAAACTGTTCTGTAGGTTCCTGCTTGGCCTGTTATATTGTCCAAAACTGTTATCATCCTGTACTGTTTGTACACCTGCAGCAGTAGCTAGTCCAGCACAGGATATCCTGTACTGTTATACTCCTTTGTATCGCTGTTTCTATTATATCCTGTACAGGTCTACACCGCTTGTTCCTTCTCTTCTCATCCTTATATCCTGTGTCAATACACCCAGGGCCTATCTGTACTTGGCCTGGGTCATATCCTGTACTGTTATCCTGTACTGAATCCAGCCTGGTAGTCTGCTGTTTGCCCTGTTAAAGAGTAAAGAGATTACAGTCAATACACATTCAAAACGAAAAGGGCTATTCCTTTAAATTTAGCATTCAATTCGATTTATTGCTTCTAAAGAACAGAATAGGAATTTGTTTGTGTTTAAACCTGATAGCTTCGACTGCAATGTCCACAAGGAGCTCGTCTGGGACGGATCTCCCTTTTCTGAGAAACGTTTCCACTGCTGCTCCATGCTGGGCCCTCACAGAGAGCTGGGAAGGATGTTCTTTGTTATTCCGAATACAAGTATTCAAGTAATATATACAGTTTTTATTTTTTATTTTGCCTTTATTTAACTAGGCAAGTCAGTTAAGAACAAATTCTTATTTTCAATGACGGCCTAGGAACAGTGGGTTAACTGCCTGTTCAGGGGCAGAACCTGTTTGTACCTTTATCACTCGGGTATTTGAACTTTCTACACCTGTTGGTTACTAGTCCAACGCTCTAACCACTAGGCTACCCTGCTGCCCCAGTACCAATCAAAAGTTTGGACACACCTACTCATTCAAGGATTTTTTAAAAACTATTTTCTACATTGTAGAATGATAGTGAAGATATCAAAATGAAATAACACATATGGAATCATGTAGTAACCCAAAAAATGTTAAACAAATCAAAATATATTTAAGAGTGTGCAAAGCTTTCATCAAGGCTACTTTGAAGAATCTGAAATCAAAATATATTTAAGAGTGTACTGTTCTACACCTTTTGAAGAATCTGAAATCAAAATATTATATTGTACTGTTCTAACCTGTTCATCAAGGCTACTTTGAAGAATGTGCTGTTCTACTGTTGTATCACCTTTCTTCTACACTACCTGTTATATCTGAAATCTGAAATATATGGATTAAGAGTGTGCTTTCATCAAGGCTACTTTGAAGAATCTGAAATCTGAAATATATTTAAGAGTGTGACAAAGCTTTCATCAAGGCTACTTTGAAGAATCTGAAATCTGAAATATATTTAAGAGTGTGCAAAGCTCATCAAGGCTACTTTGAAGAATCTGAAATCTGAAATATATTTAAGAATCAGACCGTCAAGCATCTGAGCTATTTAAGAGTCAAAGCTTTCATCAAGACTTTGAAGAATCTGAAATCTGAAATATATTTAAGAGTGTTGCTTTCATCAAGGCTACTTTGAAGAATCTGAAATCTGAAATATATTTAAGAGTGTGCAAAGCTTTCATCAAGGCTACTTTGAAGAATCTGAAATCTGAAATATATTTAAGAGTGTGCAAAGCTTTCATCAAGGCTACTTTGAAGAATCTGAAATCTGAAATATATTTAAGAGTGTGCAAAGCTTTCATCAAGGCTACTTTGAAGAATCTGAAATCTGAAATATATTTAAGAGTGTGCAAAGCTTTCATCAAGGCTACTTTGAAGAATCTGAAATCAAAATATATTTAAGAGTGTGCAAAGCTTTCATCAAGGCTACTTTGAAGAATCTGAAATCTGGGGCGGATATATTTAAGAGTGTGCAAAGCTTTCATCAAGGCTACTTTGAAGAATCTGAAATCTGAAATATATTTAAGAGTGTGGAAGGATGTTCTTTGATCTGAAATCTGAAATATATTTAAGAGTGTGCAAAGCTTTCATCAAGTATTCAAGAATCTGAAATCAGTTTTATATTTAAGAGTTTGCAAAGCTTTCATCAAGGCTACTTTGAAGAATCTGAAATCTGAAATATAGGAAGAGTGTGTTAACTGCCTGTTCATCAAGGCTACTTTGAAGAATCTGAAATCTGAAATATATTTAAGGTTACTAGTCAAAGCTTTCATCAAGGCTACTTTGAAGACCAATCTGAAATCTGAAATATATTTAAGAGTGTTTTAAAAACTTTCATCAAGGCTACTTTGAAGAATCTGAAATCTGAAATATATTTAAGAGTGTAACAAAGCTTTCATCAAGGCTACTTTGAAGAATCTGAAATCTGAAATATATTTAAGAGTGTGCAAAGCTTTCATCAAGGCTACTTTGAAGAATCTGAAATCTGAAATATATTTAAGAGTGTGCAAAGCTTTCATCAAGGCTACTTTGAAGAATCTGAAATCAAAATATATTTAAGAGTGTGCAAAGCTTTCATCAAGGCTACTTTGAAGAATCTGAAATCAAAATATTTATTTATCAAGAGTGTCTGAAATATATTTAAGAGTGTGCAAAGCTTTCATCAAGGCTACTTTGAAGAATCTGAAATCTGAAATATATTTAAGAGTGTGCAAAGCTTTCATCAAGGCTACTTTGAAGAATCTGAAATCTGAAATATATTTAAGAGTGTGCAAAGCTTTCATCAAGGCTACTTTGAAGAATCTGAAATCTGAAATATATTTAAGAGTGTGCAAAGCTTTCATCAAGGCTACTTTGAAGAATCTGAAATCTGAAATATATTTAAGAGTGTGCAAAGCTTTCATCAAGGCTACTTTGAAGAATCTGAAATCTGAAATATATTTAAGAGTGTGCAAAGCTTTCATCAAGGCTACTTTGAAGAATCTGAAATCTGAAATATATTTAGAGTGTGCAAAGCTTTCATCAAGGCTACTTTGAAGAATCTGAAATCTGAAATATATTTAAGAGTGTGCAAAGCTTTCATCAAGGCTACTTTGAAGAATCTGAAATCTGAAATATATTTAAGAGTGTGCAAAGCTTTCATCAAGGCTACTTTGAAGAATCTGAAATCAAAATATATTTAAGAGTGTGCAAAGCTTTCATCAAGGCTACTTTGAAGAATCTGAAATCTGAAATATATTTAAGAGTGTGCAAAGCTTTCATCAAGGCTACTTTGAAGAATCTGAAATCTGAAATATATTTAAGAGTGTGCAAAGCTTTCATCAAATCTGAAATATATTTAAGAGTGTAAAGCTTTGAAGAATCTGAAATCTGAAATATATTTAAGAGTGTGCAAAGCTTTCATCAAGGCTACTTTGAAGAATCTGAAATCTGAAATATATTTAAGAGTGTGCAAAGCTTTCATCAAGGCTACTTTGAAGAATCTGAAATCTGAAATATATTTAAGAGTGTGCAAAGCTTTCATCAAGGCTACTTTGAAGAATCTGAAATCTGAAATATATTTAAGAGTGTGCAAAGCTTTCATCAAGGCTACTTTGAAGAATCTGAAATCTGAAATATATTTTGATTTGTTTAACACTTTTTTGATTACTACATGAATCCACATGTGTTATTTCATAGTTTTTTTTATTTATATATTTTTATTTCACCTTTATTTAACCAGGTAGGCTAGAGAACAAGTTCTCATTTACAACTGCGACCTGGCCAAGATAGGCCACAGTGGTGAAATAACTACAACATAGCAATTAAACACTGGAGTAACAGAAGAGGAGTGTGCAGGTAGAGATACTGGGGTGCAAAGGAGCAAAATAAATAAAATAACAGTATGGGGATGAGATAGTTGGATGGGCTATTTACAGATGGGCTATGTACAGGTGCAGTGATCTGTGAGCTGCTCTGACAGCTGGTGCTTAAAGTTAGTGAGGGAGATGTGAGTCTCCAGCTTCAGTGATTTTTGCAGTTCGTTCCAGTCATTGGCAGCAGAGAGCTGTAAGGAAAGGCAGTCAAAGGAGGAATTGCCTTTGGGGGTGACCAGTGAGATATACCTGCTGGAGTGGTAGCTACGGGTGGGTGTTGTTATGGTGACCAATGAGCTGAGATAAGGCGGGGCTTTACCTAGCAAAGACTTAAAGATGATCTGGAGCCAGTGGGTTTGGCAACGAATATGAAGCGAGGGCCAGCCATCGAGAGCGTACAGGTCGCAATGGTGGGTAGTATATGGGGCTTGGTGACAAAACGGATGGCACTGTGAGTTTGATGTCTTCACTATTATTCTATTATGTAGAAAACAGTAAAAAAACAAAGAAAAATCCTGGAATGAGTAGGTATGTCCAAACTTTTGACTGGTACTGTATATACAGTATGAGGTATAAATATAAACTGGTTGACATTTATTTTTACTGTTCTGATTATGTTGCATCGTGCCTAAGAACAGCCCTTAGCCGTGGTATATTGGCCATATACCAAACCTCCTCGGGCCGTACTGCTAAAATAGAACACCTATGCACCTACAGTGCATTTGAAAAGTATTCAGACCCCTTGACTTTTTTTCACATTTTGTTACCTTACAGCCGTATTCTAAAATGGATTAAAAAATATATGTATTTTTTATTTTAAAAAAATGATCAATCTACACACAATAACCCATAATGACAAAGAAAAACAGGTTTAGAAATGTTTGCAAAGTTATTACAAATAAAGAACAGAAATACCTTATTTACATAAGTATTCAGACCCTTTATTATGGGACTCGAAATTGAGCTCAGCTGCATCCTGTTTCCATTGATCATCCTTGAGATGTTTCTACAACTTGATTGGAGTCCACCTGTGGTAAATTCAATTGATTGGACATGATTTGGAAAGGCACACACCGGTCTTTATAAGATCCCACAGTTGACAGTGCATGTCAGAGCAAAAACCAAGCCATGAGGTCAAAGGAATTGAAAGTAGAGCTCTGAGAAAGGATTGTGTCGAGGCACAGATCTGGGGAAGGGTACCGAAACATTTCTGCAACATTGAAGGTCCCCAAGAACATCATTATTAAATGGAACCACCAAGACCCTTCCTAGGGCTGGCTGTCCGGCCAAACTGAGCAATCGGGGAAGAAGGGCCTTGGTCAGGGAGCCAATCGTCACTCAGACAGAGCTCTGAAGTTCCTCTGTGGAGAAGGGAGAACCTTCCAGGAGGAAGATGGAAGACACTCCTCAGTAAAAAGGCACATGACAGCCCACTTGGAATTTGCCAAGAGGCACCTAAAGGACTCTGACCATGAGAAACAAGATTCTCTGGTCTGATGAAACCAAAATTGAACTCTTTGGCTTGAATGCCAAGTGTCACTGGAGGAAACCTGGCACCATCCCTACAGTGAAGCATTTTGGTGGCAGCATCATGCTGTGGGGATGTTTTGCAGTGGCTGGGACACTAGTCAGGATCGACAGAGTTTGAGAGGATCTGCAGAGAAGGATGGGAGAAACTCCCCAAATACAGGAGTGCCAAGCTTATAGCGTCATACCCAAGAAAACTTGAGACTGTAATCGCTGCCAAAGGTGCTTCAACAAAGTACTGCGTAAAGGGTCTGAATATTTATGTAAATGTTATATTTCAGTTTTTTATTTAAAACATTTTCAAATAAAACTGTTTTTACTTTGTCATTATGGGTTATTGCATGTAGCTTGATGGTGATGATGATTTGTTTATCCATTTTAGAACAAGGCTGTAACATAACAAAATGTGGAAAAAGTCAAGGGGTCTGAATACTTTCTGAATACACTGAATGTGTCAGTGTGTAGGTATAAGAGATACATGGTCATGTTAAAATACGTACTGTACTTGCCTTGGGTTTTTTCTTGGCTCCTTGCTGCTGAGGCTCCTGAGCGAGTGGGCCTACCAAACAATAAGACCAAATCAGACAAAAACGCTTGTTTACAGACGGGCAATTCAGGATGAAGTAAGAAAACACCTGGAAATCACAAGTTACATTTCTTTATTTTTTTTATTTTACCCCCTTTTTCTCCCCAATTTCGTGGGATCCAATTATTAGTAGCTACTATCTTGTCTCATCGCTACAACTCCCGTACGGGGCTCGGGAGAGACGAAGGTTGTTGTAGTAGCTACTATCTTGTCTCATCACTACAACTCCCGTACGGGCTCGGGAGAGACGAAGGTTGTTGTAGTAGCTACTATCTTGTCTCATCGCTACAACTCCCGTACGGGCTCGGGAGAGACGAAGGTTGTTGTAGTAGCTACTATCTTGTCTCATCGCTACAACTCCCGTACGGGCTCGGGAGAGAAGAAGGTTGTTGTAGTAGCTACTATCTTGTCTCATCGCTACAACTCCCGTACGGGCTCGGGAGAGACGAAGGTTGTTGTAGTAGCTACTATCTTGTCTCATCGCTACAACTCCCGTACGGGCTCGGGAGAGACGAAGGTTGTTGTAGTAGCTACTATCTTGTCTCATCGCTACAACTCCCGTACGGGCTCGGGAGAGACGAAGGTTGTTGTAGTAGCTACTATCTTGTCTCATCGCTACAACTCCCGTACGGGCTCGGGAGAGACGAAGGTTGTTGTAGTAGCTACTATCTTGTCTCATCGCTACAACTCCCGTACGGGCTCGGGAGAGACGAAGGTCCAAAGTCATGCGTCCTCCGAAACACAACCCAACCCACTGCTTCTTAACACAGCGCGCGTCCAACCCGGAAGCCAGCCGCACCAATGTGTCGGAGGAAACACCGTACACCTAGCGACCTGGTCAGCGTGCACTGTGCCCGGCCCGCCACAGGAGTCGCTGGTGCGCGATGAGACAAGGATATTCCTACTGGTCAAACCCTCCCTAACCCGGACGACGCTAGGCCAATTGTGCGTCGCTCCACGGACCTCCCAGTCGCGGCCGGCTGCGACAGAGCCTGGGCGCGAACACTGAGTCTCTGGTGGCACTGCGATGAAGTGCCCTAGACAACTGCGCCACCTGGAAATCACAAGTTACATTTCTCATTGGCTTAATCATGTGCTGCTGATTCTCCTAATATTGCGCTCTGGCGTGATGTTTCCCCTACGTACAGATTTAGAATCAGCTTGCCCTCGCCCAATCGTCACCTTAACCATTAGTGGGGAAAATGAAAAACCGACACAAGATCAGCGGCGTCTAGGGGCAACTTCACCTGAACCCTGTGACGACTCCTCCTCCATCTCAGTATCCATCTCCACCTGGTCGATGTCTTTAGTGGCCAATGTTTCACAGCTCTCTGGGCTCTTATACAGTACAAAAATGTTAATGTTTTGAATTAAATACAGATAAATGGACTATAAAACTGCATACAGCTGTCATTCATCCATTCTTATGACCGTTTTATATATGTGTTATTCCAATTCACTTCACTTCAAAACCTTTCGGACACGATTTAGATTTTTTATTTTCTTTACATAAAAAAAAAAAACGGTTTTCTGACCTCATGTCCAAGCTGATGTGCAGCCAGAGCCTCCTGGATCAGAACATTAGCTGACAGGATGTGGATGTGATGGACTGGGTTAGAAGACGAGAGAATAGATGGTGGTTTGCAGAGAGATCCTATTTTCATATATATATATATTATTCATATATACTGTATACCTACACTGACTGTACAAAACATTAATAAAAAATAAAAAACTAATATAGAGTTGCACAGCCCCCCTTTTGCCCTCAGAACAGCCTCAGTCTGTCGGGGTATGGACTCTACAAGGTGTCGAAAGCGTGAAACTGTTGAGTGTGGAAAAACCCAGCAGCGTTGCAGTTCCTCACACAAACCGGTGCGCCTGGCACCTACAACCATACCCTGTTCAAAGGCACTTAAATATTTTGTCTAGCCCATTCACCCTCTGAATGGCACACATACACAATCCATGTCTCAATTGTCTCAAGGCTTAAAAATCCTTCTTGAACCTGTCTCCTCTTCTTCATCTATTCAGATTGAAGTGGATTTAACAAGTGACATCAATAAGTGATCATAGCTTTCACCTGGATTCACCTGGTCAGTATTTTAGCATGATGTGAAGTTATCTGCTTAATTAACTCAGAAACCTGTGTGGAAGCTCCAGCTTTCAATATAGTTTGTATCCCTCATTTAGTGTTTCCTTTATTTTGGCAGTTACCTGTATGTTATTCTATGGTTGTTTTAACCAAAGAACATAGACGACTGTCACGAGGCAAGACACACGACAACACCTAATCTGTTACCTAATCTTTTGCAAGAAATGAAGTAGCATGGTAATGCACAATACTGTGTGATACTGCATCATATGGTTGGAGGGATACCTTTGGCAATCCTGGTTAAGCATGTGGTCTTCCCGGAGAAAAGCTTCCCTAGCACACAGGCTTTCAGTGTGAACCGAGGAAAGAAGGGAGGAAGGGTGTCTGGTTTGGGGGGGTTCACAATAGTCTGCAGGCGGAGCACCACATGTCCCAGGATATTGTTGTTGGATGGGGGGGGCTTTTTCTCCCCCTCCTCTGGCCAGGTCCACTCACCAGTCATGCTCTAACACATAGAATCAACACATAGAACACACCTAAAGACACTGGGATTACAGCCAACAATAACGCTGAACCTGCTAGCATGGGTACCAGGAATACAAGGAATTATCATGAAAGCACAAACAGATCTGGGACCAGGCTATAAACCTGCACTATTGTGAAATTCAACATATCAGTGAAGTCATATTCTTGACTTGCGACACCATTTCAAGACAATTTGAGAACAACTGAATTCCAGTTACACACTGAACAGAATTTATTGGACAATTCCTAACAGAATTTATTGGACAATACCTAACAGAATGTCCTGGACAATTCCTAACAGAATGTCTTGGACAATTCCTAACATAATGTCGTGTCTTGGACAATTCCTAACAGAATGTCTTGGACAATTCCTAACAGAATGTCTTGGACAATTCCAAACAGAATGTCTTGGACAATTCCAAACAGAATTTCTTGGACAATTCCAAACATAATTTCTTGGGCATGACCTCACACTAATGGACTCACCATATACTCATCATAGTCCTGGTTGTTAAGGATCTCCTGTTTCTCAACCTCAATGAACTGCTCTGGGGTGGGGTCGGCAGGTAGCTCCTCCAGACTGTCACTGTCATACAGGGGCTTCCCGCAAAACATGAGCTCCTTCCATTCCCGCATCAACTTCCCAGGGATAAGACTGCAGGACAGAGTAGCAAAGTACACTCAGAGCTGTGTTGCATCTAAAATGATGCCGTCAGAATACTGTGTCGGTCCTGCTGGAGTATCACTCTACTGAATTAACGATTAAGGTCTTGAAGATATATTTTTTTAAAAAGGGTCCCAAAACAGAAAGGTTGCTCTCCCACCCTTGTCTATTTGTCTTCTGCTTTTGCCTTTACATATCCTTTCTAATTCTCTTCCCTCCAAGTACATTCTAATTGTTGTTGTTCGAACCACTACAAGTGAACAAGTTACACTAAAACTTTCACGAGAAGAATGAGACAGAATTTTAGGTCGTTTTCTTTATTTGATTTTGATGGTCAAGTCATTTGACAAGCAAGAAAATACATGATTCCGTCATGTCGTGCCTTGAGCGAACCTAACGATTTTGCACAAGCAAAGCTATAACGGTATGAGTAAACACAACTTCCCACTGGGCATATACGTCAAATCAACGTCTATTCCACGTTGGTTCCACGTCATTTCAATTTCAATGAAATGACGTGGAAACAACGTTGATTCAACCAGTGTGTGCCCAGTGAGTGGTGAAATACTCACATTCTGACACATTGTTCATTTCTACGGGGGTTAAACACTCTTAGATTGTCTTAGCTCCTCAACATCTATAGCTGGCTTATGATATTGTGAGTGCTTTTAGTATATTAAATGGATATAGCAGCCTTTTCACTTCCATTATTTTATAATTCAAACAAATTACAAACACCCTTGTCTTTCAGATTATATCAAACATTTGTACAGAACGTCATGAAACTCTAAAGAGTGACTGAATAAAATACAAATGTATCTGGTTGAAAACAGCCTATGTGGCATCGATGGGAGTCAGAAACATTTATTCTAGTCAAAATTGTCTACAAAGTGTAAATAGGATAATTTTGGTCATTAAATCAGTCTCGTCCAGAATAGAGATCTGCAAGATTACTAAAACAAAAGGGTATGTCACGTATTGAAGGGTACGTAACAGTTTTCCTTGGATTGGGTTTATTTCAATCCTGCCCACATGCCCACATCTGGCAGCACTCAAGCCATAATCAATTCGGAGCACAGTTGCACGTGACCAGATTGTAACGCCCATCACACTGACCATGGTCAATTTCGTTTGACTTTGGTTATCCGTACGGGGCTAGTTTGGGACATCAGTAAATGACATAATGTACATGGGACAATATTCAAACATTTCAATAGCTCAAAATGTCAATGACATAAAAACCTAAAAAAAAAAACGTTGAATTTGTGGAAATGAATAACACTCTCGAAGGGTGGCACGTACTTTCCAGTGAGGAGGCGGTACTCTCCAGCTTTCGTGGCCAGGTCCACTATCTGCTCCAGTATTTCTCTGCAGCTGTCGGAGTGCTTCCTGTAGCGAGCCTGGGCACGCTCCGTCGCTATCCTGTCATGTACCTCAATCTCCTTCCGAGTTTCCTCGGCGTGATCCAAACTGGCCTGGCGTGCTAGAGCCTGTTTACACCAGTGGCAGGTCAAAGGTCAAACCTCACATCAGCTTTTAGTTTAATAGTTAGTGCTATTCCGGGATCCTTGGGACGTCCTAACCTAAACCCTAACCTTAACCCTTACCGGATAGTAAGGACCTTAGTTCAATCCCCCCCTCGTGACCAGAATCCAGCCACTCCAAAAACATATGGTTAGTAACACTAAGAAATTGAAAATAAAGTCATATTCTCCTGAAGGCACCCAAAACTATACTTGGCTTTACACTGTATTTCTTTTGAAGCATGGCTGTACATGAAACTAATGCAAACCTTTTGTTTTTTAATAATAATATCATTACAATTTTGAACAACTAAGTAGCTAAACTAGATGAGGCATTACTTTCCATGCTGATTCTAGGTATATATGTACAATGTGCAGGTGCAATACTTCCTCTACTTGCCGAGGTCAGGGTCTCACTGAAGGGGAAATCCCTGTACACAACTTCTTCTGACATGTTGGCTGCTGATGATTGACTAAAGCAGGGCATTGCTCAAGCAGACCGTCTATGGTCCATCTACGGTCTATTTGTCTGTCTGTGGTCTATGGTCTACGGTCCATCTATGGTCTATGGTCCATCTATGGTCTATCTATGGTCTGTGATCCATCTATGGTGTATTTATAGTCCATCTATGGTCTGTGGTCCATCTATGGTCCATCTATGGTGTATTTATAGTCCATCTATGGTCTGTGATCCATCTATGGTGTATTTATAGTCCATCTATGGTCTGTGATCCATCTATGGTCTGTGATCCATCTATGGTCTATCTATGGTCTACGGTCCATCTATGGTCTGTGATCCATCTATGGTGTATTTATAGTCCATCTATGGTCTATGGTCCATCTATGGTCTATGGTCCATCTATGGTCTATGGTCCATCTATGGTCTATGGTCCATCTATGGTCTACGGTCCATCTATGGTCTGTGATCCATCTATGGTCTATTTGTCCATCTATGGTCTATGGTCCATCTATGGTCTATGGTTTATCTATGGTCTATCTATGGCCTATCTATGGTTTATCTATGATCTATAGTCTATGGTCCATCTACGGTCTATTTGTCTGTCTATGGTCCATCTATGGTCTATGGTTAACTATGGTCTATCTATGGCCTATCTATGGTTTATCTATGGTCTATGATCTATAGTCTATGGTCCATCTACGGTCTATTTGTCTGTCTATGGTCCATCTATGGTCTATGGTCCATCTATGGTCTATGATCCATCTATGGTTTATTTACGGTCCATCTATGGTCCGTCTATGGTCTATTTACGGTCACACTATGGTCTATGATCCATCTATGGTCTGTGATCCATCTATGGTGTATTTATAGTCCATCTATGGTCTATGGTCCATCTATGGTCTATGGTCCATCTATGGTCTATGGTCCATCTATGGTCTACGGTCCATCTATGGTCTGTGATCCATCTATGGTCTATTTGTCCATCTATGGTCTATGGTCCATCTATGGTCTATGGTTTATCTATGGTCTATCTATGGCCTATCTATGGTTTATCTATGATCTATAGTCTATGGTCCATCTACGGTCTATTTGTCTGTCTATGGTCCATCTATGGTCTATGGTCTATCTATGGCCTATCTATGGTTTATCTATGGTCTATGATCTATAGTCTATGGTCCATCTACGGTCTATTTGTCTGTCTATGGTCCATCTATGGTCTATCTATGGTCTATGATCCATCTATGGTTTATTTACGGTCCATCTATGGTCCGTCTATGGTCTATTTACGGTCACACTATGGTCTATGATCCATCTATGGTCTGTGATCCATCTATGGTGTATTTACGGTCCATCTATGGTCTACGGTCCATCTATGGTGTATTTACGGTCCATCTATGGTCTATGGTCCATCTATGGTCTATCTATGGTCTGTGATCCATCTATGGTGTATTTATAGTCCATCTATGGTCTGTGATCCATCTATGGTGTATTTATAGTCCATCTATGGTCTGTGATCCATCTATGGTGTATTTATAGTCCATCTATGGTCTGTGATCCATCTATGGTCTATGGTCCATCTATGGTCTATGGTCCATCTATGGTCTGTGATCCATCTATGGTGTATTTATAGTCCATCTATGGTCTGTGATCCATCTATGGTGTATTTATAGTCCATCTATGGTCTGTGATCCATCTATGGTCTATGGTCCATCTATGGTCTATGGTCCATCTATGGTCTGTGATCCATCTATGGTGTATTTATAGTCCATCTATGGTCTATGGTCCATCTATGGTCTATGGTCCATATATGGTCTGTGATCCATCTATGGTCTACGGTCCATCTATGGTCTACGGTCTATCTATGGTGTATTTACAGTCCATCTATGGTCTATGATCCATCTATGGTCTACGGTCCATCTATGGTCTACGGTCCATCTATGGTCTACGGTCCATCTATGGTCTACGGTCCATCTATGGTCTACGGTCCATATATGGTCTACGGTCCATCTATGGTCTATCTATTGTGTATTTACGGTCCATCTATGGTCTATGGTCTATGATACATCTATGGTCTACGGTCCATCTATGGTCTACGGTCCATCTATGGTCTATGATACATCTATGGTCTATGATACATCTATGGTCTATGATACATCTATGGTCTATGATACATCTACGGTCTATGATACATCTACGGTCTATGATACATCTATGGTCTATGATACATCTATGGTCTATGATACATCTATGGTCTATGGTCCATATATGGTCTGTGATCCATCTATGGTCTACGGTCCATCTATGGTCTACGGTCTATCTATGGTGTATTTACAGTCCATCTATGGTCTATGATCCATCTATGGTCTACGGTCCATCTATGGTCTACGGTCCATCTATGGTCTACGGTCCATCTATGGTCTACGGTCCATATATGGTCTACGGTCCATCTATGGTCTATCTATGGTATTTACGGTCCATCTATGGTCTATGATACATCTATGGTCTACGGTCCATCTATGGTCTACGGTCCATCTATGGTCTACGATACATCTATGGTCTATGATACATCTATGGTCTATGATACATCTATGGTCTATGATACATCTACGGTCTATGATACATCTACGGTCTATGATACATCTACGGTCTATGATACATCTACGGTCTATGATACATCTACGGTCTATGATACATCTATGGTCTATGATACATCTATGGTCTATGATCCATCTATGGTCTATGATACATCTACGGTCTATGATACATCTACGGTCTATGATACATCTATGGTCTATGATACATCTATGGTCTATGATACATCTATGGTCTATGATCCATCTATGGTCTACGATCCATCTATGGTCTACGGTCCATCTATGGTCTACGGTCCATCTATGGTCTACGGTCCATCTATGGTCTATCTATGGTGTATTTACGGTCCATCTATGGTCTATGATACATCTATGGTCTATGATACATCTATGGTCTATGATACATCTATGGTCTATGATACATCTACGGTCTATGATACATCTATGGTCTATGATACATCTACGGTCTACGGCCTATCTATGGTCTATGATACATCTATGGTCTATGATACATCTACGGTCTACGGCCTATCTATGGTCTATGATCCATCTATGGTCTACGGTCCATCTATGGTCTATGATACATCTATGGTCCATCTATGGTCTGTGATCCATCTGTGGTCTATGGCCTATCTATGGTTTATCTGTGGTCTATGATCTATCTGTGGTCTATGGTCCATTCATAGTCTATCTTTGGCCTATCTATGGTTTGTCTATGGTCTATGGCCAATCTATGGTCCATCTATGGTTTATCTATGGTCTATCCATGGTCTACCTATGGCCTACCTATGGCCTACCTATGGTCTACCTATGGCCTACCTATGGCCTACCTATGGTCTACCTATGGTCTACCTATGGTCTATCCATGGCCTACCTATGGCCTACCTATGGCCTACCTATGGTCTACCTATGGCCTACCTATGGTCTACCTATGGTCTATCCATGACCTACCTATGGCCTACCTATGGTCTACCTATGGCCTACCTATGGTCTATCTATGGTCTACCTATGGCCTACCTATGGTCTACCTATGGCCTATCCATGGCCTACCTATGGCCTACCTATGGTCTATCTATGGCCTACCTATGGTCTATCTATGGTCTACCTATGGCCTATCCATGGCCTACCTATGGCCTACCTATGGTCTACCTATGGCCTACCTATGGTCTATCTATGGTCTACCTATGGTCTATCCTCTGGACTCCACGGGGTGCACGGTTTAGTTTTTGTCCTAGCAATACACAGCTGATTCAAATAATCAACTAATCATGTGTAATGTTAGGGCAAAAAAGAAAACTTGCACCCCTTGGGGTCCCAAGGACAAAGTGTGGGAAACGCTGGTCTATAGTCTATCTATGGTCCACCCATGGTCCATCTATAGTCTATCTATGGTCTATATATCTATGGTCTATAGTCTATCTATGGTCTATAGTCTATCTATGGTCCACCCATGGTCCACCTATAGTCTATCTATGGTCTATAGTCTATCTATGGTCTATAGTCTATCTATGGTCTATAGACTATCTATGGTCTATAGACTATCTATGGTCTATAGTCTATCTATGGTCCACCCATGGTCCATCTATAGTCTATCTATGGTCTATAGTCTATCTATGGTCTATAGTCTATCTATGGTCTATAGTCTATCTATGGTCCACCCATGGTCCACCTATAGTCTATCTATGGTCTATATATCTATGGTCTACAGTCTATCTATGGTCCATCCTATTGAGCGATGGACTACATGGATCTCACCGCCTCCCTCTCCAAGGCCTCTTGGAAATCCCTCAGCCGTTGCTCTTGGTACTGTCTCTCGCGGAACACTCGGTTCTGTCGGAGAACATCCTTCTGCTGGCGGAGCTGCATGAGCTGGACGGCCAGGCGTCTCTCCAGCTGGGACTGACGGGTCAGACGCTCCACCAGCTGCTCCTCTCGAAGGGCCTCCTGCACCACAAAATGACACCATTTGTGTAGGGTGAAGTTGACTCTAGACGCTGATCTTGGGTCTGTTTTTAATTTCCCCACTAGGTTAGGATTGGGGGGGAGGGGAAACTGATCCTAGATCTGTACCTAGGGTAAACATCACCACGGAGCGACACAACAACACAGGTCTAAATTGAAATTTTTATTTATTTATAACCGTGGAAGTAGCTACCCAAGTCTTAGCTGAATTGCCATGTGTAGGTTTTACACCTGTTCACAAATGACTATATGACTGGTTACTAGTGCTGAACATGGATCATCATTAGTAACATCATAGTCATGTAGTATGAGAGGTCATACACTGTCTGGGTTGCTGCTCACCTCTTGGGCCTCGTGGGCTTTCAGTTGTTCCACTAGGACGTGACGGCGGCGTTTCTCCCTCTGCTGACGAGCTGTTGCATCCTCCTCCAGCCTCTGGCGGATTTTCTGGATGTACTCGCTGTTGGCCTGAGCCAGCTCCTCAGGCCTCTGCAACTGGGAGCCATGGCTTCTGGGGGCCTCACTGTGGAAAGCGGACATGTGCTGGGCACTGTGGAGAGGATGGATGGTAAAGTCCAAGGGCCGCATATATCAAGCTTCTTAGAGTAGGAGTGATGATCTAGGATCAGCTTTGCCTTTTTAGATCATAATGAATACAAGCAAATGGAAAGGATGAACCTGATCCTAGATCAGCACCCCTACTCTGAAACAGTTGATACTCGTTTTTTAGGGGAAATATTTGGGAAGATTTGTGGTTGGGATTTTTCCAACACGTACCTCAAAGAAGAGGTGCCAAAGCCGCCAGCAGGTGACAACTTCTTCCTGTTCTTCTCAAACTGGGCGATTTCCATGTGAACCTTCTGTAGGGAAACCACAACGGAGAGATTGGTCATGTCAAAAAGGGCCTGTGACGTTCTATGGAAATGATCCACAGCGGAGTGGTATGATGTGAAGCCAACCAGTTGCGTAGCTTAATCACGATGGGCCCGAGTGCCCCAAAAAAATGACAGGCCCCTATCACCACCCATATTTCCCTTACAATTTTAATAATTTTGTTGGTAAGACTGTGACTAAGCATTGTAACAGCCGAGCAGAACCTAATCTAAGGGCACATTTGAAGCTGTTACCAGAGAAGCAATTTGGCCAATGCATTCAGCACCATGGAAATGAACCCGTATAAGTCGATCAGCACCACGGATGGCGGTCAGAAATGAACCCGTATAAATCGATCAGCACCACGGGTGGCAGTCAGAAATTAACCCGTATAAGTCGATCAGCACCACGGATCAGCACCACAGATGGCGGTCAGAAATGAACCCGTAAAAGTCGATCAGCACCACGGATGGCGGTCAGAAATGAACCCGTATAAGTCGATCAGCACCACGGATGGCGGTCAGAAATGAACCCGTATAAGTCGATCAGCACCACGGATGGCGGTCAGAAATGAACCCGTATAAATCGATCAGCACCACGGATGGCGGTCAGAAATGAACCCGTATAAATCGATCAGCACCACGGATGGCGGTCAGAAATGAACCCGTATAAATCGATCAGCACCACGGATGGCGGTCAGAAATTAACCCGTATAAGTCTATCAGCACCACGGATGGCGGTCAGAAATTAACCCGTATAAATCGATCAGCACCACGGATGGCGGTCAGAAATGAACCCGTATAAGTCGATCAGCACCACGGATGGCATAAAGCGGTCAAAAAACACCATATTTTATCTACAAATAATAGACAATAGCCTATATTATAAAACATAAATACAGTGGGGCAAAAAAGTATTTAGTCAGCCACCAATTGTGCAAGTCCTCCCACTTAAAAAGATGAGAGAGGCCTGTAATTTTCATCATAGGTACACTTCAACTATTACAGACAAAATGAGAGAAAAAAATCCAGAAAATCACATTGTAGGATTTTTAATGAATTTATTTGCAAATGATTTCCAACGCTCGGCACTGGCTACAGTTATAGGCCGTCATAAAAATGAGCATGTATGTAACTACTTCCCCAAATGTAGCAGTGACTGAATTGTAATCCACAATGAGCATCTTGGCCAGGTCTGCCATTGTAGTGTGCTTTGCTATTTCCTTCTTAAAACAGGCCCTGAAAGAGAGTAATTGGCCAGGGAAGCTAGCTGATATATCTTTGCTGTAATGTTCAGTCAGCCGGTTAGCGGTCTCGCAGAGCGCATCATCATCTGCGTTGGCCAGGGTAGTGGGATGGATGGACTCAAACCGACTCGATGTTGCCCGCAGACTTTTAAATCTGTTTGACAGCTGGTGAATAACGATGTCAAGGTTTGCATTAAAGACGTTAACTCTAAAACTACTCTCCCCATCAGACAGTCGCTCGTCCTCGCATAGCTCGTCAAAATGACTCCTCGCCTTCCTTCTCCGAGTGTCTTCAAATGCGTTCTGTGCCTCCCCATTTTGTCGGCAGTGACTTTGGCCTTCTCAAAATCCTGTTGGAATACGGAGCATTTTGGAGACGACGTTCCCATTTTCTAAAACCTAAGTCTGCAGAACGATTTTTAAAAATTATAATAATATTATATTTTTCCGTGCTGCTGCATCATCCATCTCGTCCTTCTTGTCACTTAAAAGCACAATGTTGGTGAGGGCCTTCATTATGTCCACATATCTGTATGTGACAAGGGACTCCTATCTAGATGACCAGCGGGTGGGACATAGTCGTTTTAGAGTTACATCTTCTTTTTCTGATGCAAAATTAAATATACCACTCAACATTGACCATCTCTTTATGCTATGCCCGAAGAAGGTGTATAACAGTTCAACAGTATTATAAAACGGTTTAATCTCTGGTACATTTTTGACAGAGTCGTTGAGAGCCCGGTTAAGATTGTGCGCTGCGCAATGCATATAAACTGCAAGCGGCTCTTTTTCCGGATATTCTGGCCTGCACACCCGAATAGACCCCGCACATGTTAGCAGCTCCATCATACCCCTGCCCACGACATTTTGAAAAATCCAGCCCATTATCCTCTATGCTGCCCAGGATTTTGTGTTGAAGCTCAGCTGCTGATGTGTCAAGCAGTCTCCAGAAATCCCCAAAACGACTCTGTCGGTCAGATCTGTGGCGACATTATTTGCATTGCTTATCACTCTCACATAGCAATTAACTTGGCTTAGCTGGTCTACTTTGGATACATCCGGTGTGGTGTCCATAATCATATTATTATATATTAAATGGGGCTTCCTGCATCTCTCCCTGAATGTCACACTTCACTCGCTCGGCTAAAATATAAATCAGCTCATTTTGGATTTCAGGAGTTAATAACGGATCCTGCGGGAAGTCCCAAAAGTTATTTAAGAACTGGGTCGTAAAATGTTCAATTATACTGAGAAAAATCCCACTGTTGGCCTGCCCCAACTTTTCACGGTGCACTCTGAACGCCAAATTACATGATGAGAGTTACATTAACTATGCGCTCCAACACCTGTCGCCAGAAATGTGCTGCGTTACGCACGCCTCTCTTCATTTCTGCGTCAATAGTGCCATTGAGCTTCCATTGCTCATATACCAAACAGTCACCCATGTGATTCTGGGATGTCTCATAACATGCTGTTTTGGATGTTAGATGGCGCCAATCTCTCACCCATCAGATAAGAATGTGGAACTCCGATCTCCGAACAAGCAGCAAGGCTCACAATACGCGCAATCTAGCTTGAGATAATAACAAAAGACGCCACGATTCTAGCCTCGCCCCGTTCCTCTTCCTCCCCAGGGGATAGCTTGTCCAGCCTGGCTTGTCTGGGTCGTATCCGCCGATACTTGACAGCATGTATCCTCCTCTGTTGCTTCTTCTGGCACGATGGAACAGCCTGGCCTTGGCTCACTTGACCCGCTAAAAGCTGCTGCTGGCGATGATAAACATACATCCTCGTCTGCTCCTGCTACATTGCTTGTGCTAGCAATGGCTGCACTTGAACTGCATTCAAAAAGGAATCTAATTTAACAAATGTTGATACCTCCTTTGCTTTCTCATTTTTGGCCTTCCTCTTTTGGGCTCCACTTTTGTGTTGATACATTGCTGATTTTTAAATCCGTAATTTTCTATTCTCGACATTCTCTATTTTTTGGCCATTGTCTCTTGATAGCTAGCTCAACTGTTGTTTAAAACAATGACAGAAACAACAACGCTTTGGAGAGTATTACATGGGGTTCCCGCGGCTCCGCAGATCTGGCCAGTCACCTGGCCTTAGTGCGGTCTACTGAACGGGCTGAAGCTACCCCACTGAAGTCCAAACATAGTGGAGGTAGGGGGAAGTTACCCCTAGACGCTAATCTTGGGTCAGTTTAGCATTTCCCCCACTAATGGTTTGGGGAGGGGAAGCTGATCCGAGATCTGTAGCTAGGGGAAACCTCACCCTGGAGTGTATAATATGTTATATTATCTGTGCCACCTACTGTCATGTATCCTCTCATTGCCTTACACTCCAACCCCTTTTTACATAGCCTGACACTTTACAATATAGACATTGTTCTTTCACCTGAGCCTCCTGCTTCTTCTGGTTCTGTTGTTGTTTTTCCAGGGCCTTCAACGTCCGGTTGGGCGGGGGTTTGGGAATTTGGATGACGGCGGTCTGAATTCGAGTCATCATCTCATGCTGCTTTCTGCGTGCGTGTCGGTGCTGCAACGACAATATTATGTCAATGTAGTTCATATGCATACTAGCTAGGCCTCCACATTGAGTAGCTAAACGTCTCACATAATTCATTCACTTCACTATATGTATGTGACCAGAGCAGTTCAGTATGCAGTAAGCACTGTTTGACATTGGACAGGAGCAGCTTTTCCTTCAGTCTTTTCATTGTCCACAACAACCCAGCAATGCAACAATGGAAGTCTGTGATTGGCTAGCCCAAAATGGTTGGCCTAAGTTTTATGCTGTCCCACTGTGCAAATGTGAACATTAGCTTAGCTCTGGGCTACAATCTCTCTTAGTCCAGAGCTAAGGAGGATGTTAGGGTTAGGAGCAATAAGGTATATAAACCCTGGATTGCTGATGCTATGTATTGGCCGTTGAGAGGCTTTGAAGCCATCGGTCGGCCATATTGGAAATCCCCAGTAGGAGCAGTCCTCCATAGAAATGAATGTAATTCTACAGTGTTTCAGTATTATTATATGTATTATTATACAGTGGCTTGCGAACGCCTTACAACCTGGAATTAAAATAGGTTTTCGGGTGGGTTGTTGTATCATTTGATTTAAACAACATGCCTACCACTTTGAAGATGCAACATTTTTTTATTGTGAAAGAAACAAGAAATAAGACACACAAAAAAAGAAAACTTGAGCGTGTATAACTATTCACCCCTCCAAAGTCAATACTTTGTAGAGCCACCTGTTGCAACAATTACAGCTGCAAGTCTCTTGGGGTTTGTCTCTATAAGTTTGGCACATCTAGCCACTGGGATTTTTGCCCAATCTTCAAGGCTAAACTGCTCCAGGTCCTTCAAGATGGTTGGGTTCCGCTGGTGTACAGCAATCTTTAAGTCATACCGCAGATTCTCAATTGGATTGAGGTCTGGGCTTTGACTAGGCCATTCCAATACATTTAAATGTTTCCCCTTAAACAATTCAAGTGTTGCTTTAGCAGTATGCTTAGGGTCATTGGCCTACTGGAAGGTGAACCTCCGTCCCAGCCTTAAATCTCTGGCAGACTGAAGCAGGTTTCCCTCAAGAATTTCCCTGTATTTAGCGCCATCCACCATTCCTTTAATTCTGACCAGTTTCCCAGTCCCTGCCGATGTGAAACATCCCCACAGCATGGTGCTGCCACCACCATGCTTCACTGTAGGGATGGTGTTCTCGGGTTGATGAGAGGTGTTGGGTTTGCGCCAGACATAGTGTTTTCCTTGATGTCCAAAAAGCTCAATTTTAGTCTCATCTGACCAGAGTACCTTCTTCCATATGTTTGGGGAGTCTCCCACATTCCTTTTAGCGAACACCAAGCGTGTTTGCTTATTTTTTTCTTTAAGCAATAGCTTTTTTCTGGACACTCTTTCGTAAAGCCCAGCTCTGTGGAATGTATGGATTAAAATGGTCCTATGGACAGATACTCCAATCTCCACTGTGGAGATTTGCAGCTCCTTCAGGGTTATCTTTGGTATCTTTGTTGCCTCTCAGATGAACTCCCTCCTTGCCTGGCCATGAGTTTTGGTGGGCGGCCATCTCTTGGCAGGTTTGTTGTGGTGCCATATTCTTTCTATTTTTTAATAATGGATTTAATGGTGCTCCGTGGGATGTTCAAAGTTTCGGTAATTTTTTTATAACCCAACCCTGATCTGTACTTCTCCACAACTTTGTCCCTGACCTGTTTGGAGAACTCCTTAGTCTTCGTAGCACCCCTTGCTTAGTGGTGTTGCAGACTCTGGGGCCTTTCAGAACAGGTGTATATTTACTGAGATCATGTGACAGGTCATGTGACACTTAGATTGAACACAGGTGAACTTTATTGAACTAATTATGTAACTTATGAAGGTTATTGGTTGCACCAGATCTTATTTAGGGGCTTCATAGCAAAGGGGGAATACATATGCACGCACCACTTTTCCATTTTTAATTTTTTTTTTTAATTAAAAGTTACTTTAAGGATTTTTTTTCATTTCACTTCACTAATTTGGACTATTTTGTGTATGCCCATTACATGAAATCCAAATAAAAATCTATTTAAATTACAGGTTGTAACATAACAAAATAGGAAAAATGCCAAGGGGGGTGAATAATTTTGCAAGGCACTGTATGTGTTATATTTGAGTATTTTGTTGTTAGTGGGGTAGTAACATTAGCAGGCTCTAAAAAAAATATTTTTAAGGATTTAAAAAAATATATATATATTTTCCTTTTTATGTTTAGCTCACATAATATAATGTAAAAGTATGCATTAAGGTGTCTGTAATAGAATACAAGTGTCAAAAACAAATGTAAACATTAATAAATGTATTTCTATAGATTCCCAAATCTTTTAAAAAAACGGAGGAGTACCAAGATGGCTGCGCTATAATACAGCGCCCCGTCATCCTGGGTTTATACACATCACTGGTTAGGAGGCTGTTAGCCCAGGGTTAGGATACTGTTAGGATTAAGGTTAGGAGGCTGTTAGGATTAAGGTTAGGAGGCTGTTAGCCCAAGATTAGGAGGCTGTTAGCCCAGGGTTAGGAGACTGTTAGGATTAAGGTTAGGAGGCTGTTAGCCCAGGGCTAAGGAGGCTGTTAGGATTATGGTTAGGAGGCTGTTAGGATTAGGAATAGGAGGCTGTTAGCCTAGGGTTAGGAGGCTGTTAGCCTAGGATTAGGAGGCTGTTAGCCCAGGGTTAGGAGGCTGTTAGGATTAGGGTTAGGAGACTGTTAGCCCAGGGTTAGGAGGCTGTTAGGATTAGGGTTAGGAGGCTGTTAGGATTAGGGTTAGGAGACTGTTAGGATTAGGGTTAGGAGGCTGTTAGGATTAGGGTTAGGAGGCTGGTAGCCCAGGGTTAGGAGGCTGTTAGGATTAGGGTTAGGAGGCTGTTAGCCCAGGGTTAGGAGGCTGTTAGCCCAGGGTTAGGAGGCTGTTAGGATTAGGGTTAGGAGGCTGTTAGGATTAGGGTTAGGAGGCTGGTAGCCCAGGGTTAAGGAGGCTGTTAGGATTAAGGTTAGGAGGCTGTTAGGATTAGGAATAGGAGGCTGTTAGCCTAGGGTTAGGAGGCTGTTAGCCTAGGATTAGGAGGCTGTTAGCCCAGGGTTAGGAGGCTGTTAGGATTAGGGTTAGGAGGCTGTTAGCCCAGGGTTAGGAGGCTGTTAGCCCAGGGTTAGGAGGCTGTTAGGATTAGGGTTAGGAGGCTGTTAGGATTAGGGTTAGGAGGCTGTTAGGATTAGGGTTAGGAGACTGGTAGCCCAGGGTTAGGAGGCTGTTAGGATTAGGGTTAGGAGGCTGGTAGCCCAGGGCTAAATGTAGTGTGAACATGGATTCTTTCTGATACCTTTTCAATGTCCTGGAGTCTCATCTCTTCCTGCACTTTCTGCCGTCTCTGCTCCTCCACAAAGTGGGCCATGACAGACTTGTCATATATCTCTCGACCTTTGATTTCGTACTTCAGAGCGATTTTTTGGAGTTTCAGATCAGCCTCTCTCTTGACGACTGTCCTCAGGCGCTGGGATAATAAAGACAGATACAATTTAAAAAAATAAAAAACGTATTCTTATTGGTCAAAGGAGAGATTGTGGAAAATATAGACAGTATCTGTCACAAAGGCAGTGGGTCAGATTCACAAGTCACAACTGGCAAACGTGTACTGTAGGCAAACCTGGTCACAGGCTTGGATAACGCTGGAGGCCCCTTCGGTCTCCACAGAGTTGGGTAAAGCTGCTCTTAGTTTTCATATCAAATCACATTTTTTTTGCACCCTTTATGTGGAACAACTCACAGAGATCTCTGAAATTAGATGTTCTGTTCATCCTTGGACAGTTCAGAAAAATAAATGTTTTGTAATTTTGTATATATGTTTCATGTATTGATGCAGGACTAATCTGAAAAAGAGACCCCAGTCTCAGTATAACTCCATATAAACCTGTCAAAATAAAGGTTTAATAAAAAAAAAACTTACAACGCTAGACCACCCAGGCGACAACAAACGAATGAAGCAGACGTGGGGGGTTGAGGGAGCCTTATTCCACTTACCTCAGAGTAGATGTCATTCTCAACACGGTGGAGGAAAGCTGTGGCAGCTGGCTGCATAGCCTCCATAGCTGTGCCTGTCAGGCCGGCTTTCCTCTTCTTCTGCAGCAGTATGAAGAGCTGATAAAGCAGCCGTGTGGCTGCACCGTGCTGCTCCCGCATCACTGCTTGGGCCATGCTCAGGTCCAAGGAAACTCCGAGCAGTTGCAATGTGGGTTCCATGAGTGTGAAGTTATTCAGCTTTGAGTTTGCAGTGCTAGGAGAGACAATTGTTTTGTAACCTAGGCAAAATAATAAGATATTGGAACATTGTTGATTAAAGAAATATCAACTGATTAACTTACTTGCTCTTTAAGAACAGGTCAAAATCCCCCTGCAGTTGATATTTATGCAGGACCTCTCCAATAAGATAGCCATTTGCAAAATCCTTAGAGATGGACCTGGGGTCTGCAAAAAGACAAGAGTGTAACATTTAGGGCCACCCTAGGCAATAGGCTACCAACAACTGGAACTCCTATAGCTACACTTGATTTTGAGATGAGAAGGGAAAAAAGCTAACAAACAAACTAGCTTATTAAAGTCACATATTGCAATGTCAATACCCTGCGTTAATTAAGTATTACATTGTTTACAAACAAAAGAGTGAAATAAGCTTATATTTGTTATTTTGATGGGGTAAGACTGTTGAACTATGCTCACGATGCATTTCTTAGTTAACGTTATATTATTCAAGAATCAATGACTATATATATATATATAATTCATTTAAAAGTACGTTTATCCCAGATTGCCCTTTTAATTTATCACTATTGAACAGCAGGAAATATTGCAGACTAACGTTATGGCTTTAATTTTTTTTTTTTGCTAACTATAAATACTACACAACACAATACACAAAACGCACAATGGAAACCACAAGTTGGACTCATCGCATCAAAATATAATTGTCTACAGGCTGGCTTGATAAGTTGTTAGTTTACAGTTAATACATTACCTAGCTACAGTAGCTAACGTTAGCTGTTCACACTTACCAACAGTTTTTGATAGCCGGAGCTCTACGTTAAGCCACCTGCATAATATATCCGACATTTTCGTTATTGTTGTAAAGCTAAATATTATAATTATGAAACTACATGATAGCTCTCAACTTGTTCTGGCTAGCTAAGGGGGGGAAATTGACAACAACCACAAGGTGTGCCGTTGCCTTAGTGATATATACCAACTAAAAGTGTGGTTTGGGGAAAGCAAGCAGGGCCTGCCTCTCTGGTGGGTTGTGCTTGGCACTGAAATCAGCAGCTCCTTGAGTAATCATTGTTTTGTTCACATTATTTTTTTAGTTGCCTGTTTAAAGCTGCTCTGTAGTGATTGATTGCACTAATAGCAATATGTAGCCATGCATGTAACATACAGGCAAACATTTGCAAAAGGAAGCCAATAAAATGGATAAATTCACAGGTAGAAACGGTGACTTTTGATACATACCTCAGTATTTCACCCAATTGTACCTTTATGAAATACAATATATATGTCTGAGTTTCTTGTTGTAAAATAGTTGACAGTAAGAGAGGTTTTAAATTCTTTATTGCCTTAAAAACAGGTTACATTGCAGTGTTAGCACTTAGCAGTGTTTACAAGTAGTGTTCTAATTTTGTTCAGTTGATAATCTTCCTGAAGAAATGTTCAGTGTTTCTCTCCAATAAGCCAAGGCTGCTTCCCAAAATGGGACCCTATAGAGTACCACATTGAGTCATCATACCTGGCCGTTAAAAAACAGCGAAATGGTTCCAAACATTTTTACACCATTCATTTTTTCCCCATGGTAGATTTTTTTTAGAGACACTTAAAATAAGGGCTGTGTTTCGTGTAGGCTTAGCCTTGTGTGACGTTTTGGTAACTGTGTAAATCTCTTTAGGACAAGGTGACTTTTATCAATATATTCA
Organism: Oncorhynchus nerka; assembly: GCF_034236695.1. Lineage (NCBI taxonomy): Eukaryota > Metazoa > Chordata > Actinopteri > Salmoniformes > Salmonidae > Oncorhynchus > Oncorhynchus nerka. Next base: position 10,845,006 of record NC_088422.1, on the reverse strand, counting down.
TCCGCCCAAAATGAAATGCTAATTAGATGCTAATGTGGCTAACTACAAATGCCATGATGATCTGGACGGGACTGCCGAATCGAGGCAAAGGTAAGAATCTCTGGATTAATCTAATGTTAGCTAAATGTAGTAATGAATAAATTGTCTACATTTCTTTAAATGGTAAATTCTGTGAACTGTCTTGTGCAAGTTTTATATAGAGATGACATAAAGGAGCTTGCAGGGATTTGTAGTTTTGTATGATGTCTACATTGATGCTAATTAATATTTTCGAAACCTGAGAGTAAATAGTGCCGAATATATTGATGGGTCGGTCACCTTGTCCGAGAGAGATTTGCATGGTTATTAAAACGTCACACCATGGTAAGCCTACATTAAACACAGCCCTTGTTTTAATTGTTTCTAAAAATCCACTAAGGGAAAAATGAATGGTGGAAAAACGATTGGAACCATTTCCCTGTTTGACCGCTAGGTTTTATAGGTATTATGAAACCTCCACTGTGTGGCTCTATTCCCTATGTAGAGCAGTGCACTATATAGTGAATTGGGTACCATTTTGGGCATAACCAAACCAAGCATTTTCAGTGTTAAGAATAAGAGCTGCATCATTTTCTGAAAGACATGAGTCAAGCACAATGCCATTATTAGTGTTTACATATTAAGTAGTATATAGTATATATATCTTCATTATTTTGACATTGAAGGAAATTCCACTCTAAAATGGTTAATAGCTTATACAACATGCACAAACTTACAGGCAAAACAAGAAGCAATGAGCCATTAGCAGACATCACGATTCCTATCACTATAAATCCCTACAACACAACCCAAGCAAGCTGAAGCTGTCAATGCCATTACAAGGACTGTTTGGACAAATACATATCTTGCATCAGAGTGAGTGATATGGCTTGTAACATAACAGACTTAACAAGATGGATACATTGTCTGTTGACCCCCCCCCCAAAAAAAAACAGACTTCTAGAACTCCAGAACAGAGTCGTGGTGAGACAGAGAAGATAGGAAATACACAATTAACGATATATAAAAAGAAAAATAACTAACTTCCGAGCAAGAGGAAAGTGCAGAGTTAAACAAAAATCAACAAAATGTTAACGCATAGCATTAGGATAGTCTCTAATACTCCGAAGACAACTTCAGAGGAGCGTGTCTATTAAAACCATTTATTATGGTTAATCTATTAACCTTCTACCTATGTCACAGTAGTACTCAAAGCTTTGTTGCTGGAGGTGCTCAGAAAATGGAAGAGTGACATCATGCCAAGCTCCTTGTCAATGGAGCTGGCAAGTGCATAAACAGATCTGGGACCAGGCTATGACAAGATATCAATGTTCGCTGTAAAGTTTGACACCAGCTCCCAGATTGTCCTGTATTCTCTGACAACAACCCAGGAAATACTATGCTATAAGCAATAAGGCCCCAGGGGGTGTATTATATAGCTCATGTACCACGGCTAAGGGCTGTTCTTGCACAACGCAACGTGGAGCGCCTGGACACAGCCCTTAGCCGTGGTATATTGGCCATTTACCACAAACCTCCGAACTGCCTTATTGCTATTATAAACTGGTTACCAACGTAATTAGAGCAGTTAAAAGTCATATTTTGTCATAACCTGATATGCCACGGCTTTCAGCCAATCAGCATTCAGTGCTCGAACCACCCAGTTTATAATACACTATACACACGTTCATCTGGATCTCCCTGAAACACATCAACAGGCACTCACAGCAAATCCACTGCAACCACTTCAACTAGCGATCCAGGCTAACTTAGAACAGCTGTTCTCAAACACCAACAATAACTCCCAAGCCTGTATTTACGTAGTGCATGTGTCTTCACTTCACAGTAACAATTCCATAGGCATATGTATGTAGTATGTCTGAATAATGCCAAAAATAGTGTTAATTACTATTTCAAAGTAAAACCGTTGGCCAATAATCTATTTTTAAACTGCGCTAGGCTTGGGGTCAATTCCACTTCAATTCTGGAAGTAAACAGAAAAGTCCAATTCCTTTTTGTTGAAAAGCATTGAGGAAATGTTTAATTTCAATTTGAGTGTACTTCCTGAATTGACTACATTGAAATTGACCACAAGCTGGCATTGCACTATTATGGAGGATTACCTCTATATCCATATCCCACTGCATTGGAGGGTAAACTCCAGATCCCATGATGCAAATCTGCATAATGTGTTCAGTTGTTTTGATACCCCATATCCATCTACAAGGCAAAAAAGGTTTGTTTGAAAACAGGCCAAAATGATTGGAAGCACAACATTTTCAAGGCAACACTTATGTTTGTTTAAACTGTCAAGACGTGATTTTGGTAAAGGGCTGTAGAACAATCAACAGTTCAATAGTGGAGGCCCAACATATCTGGAATATATTTAACAATACAAACATGCAAAACACAGAAACAAATTGTGTTATATCTTAGAATGTGCAAGTGAAAAGTGGTGTTTTTCAAATGCACACTTAAAACAATGGGGACTAACTTATCTTCCACATTTAGCAAGGGCACCTTCTGATGCCCCCGGCTTGGAACGAAAACACAAAAATACACCACAAAATATAACATGATAGTACATTTTTCCATATACTACTAGCTTATTTCAGTGAATATTTGCTATTTCCAGAAAGTTCCAGAGGACAACAATAAGTAATTCAGACTTTTTCATTAATGATGTTAGAATCTAACTGCTAGTGTGTGTAGCAGACGTCACGGTGATTTTCAGGGCATATGTTTAAGAAAATGCTGTCAACTTTCTTTGAACTAGAATGCCTTCAACTCTTTCAGTAGCACAAACTGCTCAATCTCCACAAATGCAGTCCAGCAAAACTAGGATTAGTGTAATTAGTGTTCTCTTAAGAGTGTCCATTTGTAAATTCACACCAACATGAGCTTAGAAACATAACATTGAAATGTGTATTGTAACATCAACAAATGCCGGTTGGGAAGGTGAGAGAAGGCAGTGGCGAATTGGACGTGAAGCTCATGACTCGTCGTCATGACATTGGGCTGCCTCAGGGTTTGCCTGTCAGGAGATTATGGAACCAGGTGCTTGCTGATGACGGGTGCTCCTTGCCCTCCTCTGAGGTGTCATAAGGGAGCAGGAACTGGGAGGAGGTGACCGAGGTAGGGCTGCCCAGACAGGTTTGGTCCAAGCCGTCGCCATCAGCCTCGGGAGAGTCCTGTTTCCAGGAGCACTGGGGCTGGTACCCTCCAAAAGAACCCACAGGGGGCTGAAGGTGCTCCTCAGGGCCAGTTTGGGGCTCCTCGGGGCATGATGCAGACTGCATTTGGGGCCGGTAACCTCCACCGCCAACGCATTGGGATGCATCAGGCTGAGGCTGGAAGTGGGCCATGGGGGCCAGGGAGCAGGCCGAGGTCTGGATGCCGGTGTAGGTAACGTCGGTGTGTCCTGAGTCCATGGAGCCGGTGGAGGAGGCTGAGGAGTCAGAAGCATGAGGACGACGCTGGGAGGAGGAGCCTTCCTCCACCACCTGGTTGTAGTAGCGAAGCGAGGTGGGCTCGTCGGTGTCGGCCGCCTCGTCGCCGGTACCCTCCTCGTCCTCCTCGGGAACGGTCACTAGAGCCTCCTTGCTGGAGTCCCACACAGAGTCCTCCACGATGTGCACCATGCTGTGGGGAGAGGGCTTCACATCCAACGTCCCCTGGAAACAAACACATATTAGTCCTGTGCCTGGCATCGTTTTCCACAAGATGGTGAAGATGGAGAAAGAGAACCCAGTGACTAGAAGGGATTAGGCCACTGATAGTATAAGAACAGAGAGCTTACCTGTGTTATCCCCCAATCTCCTGGTAGCTTGGGTTCTGGAATCTCAGGGTAGAAGGCCTTCTTCACCCTTTTCAAGAAGAACAAAAAACAGAACATTATACTCTGTTTATAAACTGGGTGGATCGAGCCCTAAATGCTGATTTGGCTGAAAGCCGTGGTATATCAGACCGTATACCATGGGTATGACAAAACATTTATTTTTACTGCTCGGGGGTTTGTGATATGGCCAATATACCACAGCTAAGCGAGGTATCCAGGCACTCTGCTTTGCACCGTGCATAAGAACAGCCCTTAGCCGTGGTATATTGACCATATACCACACCTCCTCAGGCCTTATTGCTTAATTATAACAGACAATCTGGTGTTGGTGATTTAGTTTACTGGCTCCGGGGTGAAGTTTCCTCTAGGTTCAGATATGGGATCAGCTTCCCCTCCCCCAATCCGATGGCTTTACAACCATTAATGGCCAACAAATGCAAAAGTGACCCAAAATCAGTGTCTCTATGGGCAACTTCAACTCATTAATTTTGACTCTGCCAAAGCAGTGAGAAACACGAGCCTACCATTTCCTCTTCCTGTAGCAAGCGATGGTGATGACGATGAGGAGACAGGTCATGGTGCCCAGAGCAACCAGGATCTCCATGATCAGCCAATAGGCTACAGGAAAGAAAGGGATATATTAGAGATGCCATGGTGCTGTGCTGGAGAAATAAAACTATATTTTACATATCTTTCCATCCTGGTTCAATCGGAGCAGACTAAAACCACTATCATGAAACTCACACAATGACAGCTACACATACTAGCAGTCAAATACTAACACATTACTTCCAGCACTGATCAATTTGAATCCAAGAGTACAACAAACAAATGTGAGAGAACATACTGTAGAACAGTGAGACAGACAGAACATACTGTTAAACTGTGAGGCCTAAAAACAGCTGTGAGAACTGTGAGAGAATGTCGACAGAACATACTGTAGGGCTCCAGTGTGATGGACACTGTGGCGCCTCCGTCCTCCCCTGCTGCGGTGTAGGCCTTGACAGTGAACTTGTAGGAACCTAGGACCAGGTTCCTGACTGTGTGGTTGGTGAGCTGTGGATCTGTGATGTTGGCTGTCAATCAGAGAGAGGAAACATAGATGTTGTCCATGGTTACCACTGGTGAGTTCCTCAGGTTGAGAGGCTTAAACACAGCCAACTGATATGTCCTTGTTGATGGATGGATGTATGTTTGTCACAGGAGGTTGGTGGCACCTTAATTGGGGAGGATTGGCTCGTGTTAATGACTAGAGCGGAATAGTATCAAATAAATCAAACACATGGTTTGATGCCATTCTAGCCATTATTAGCCGTCCTCCCCTCAACAGCCTCCACTGATGTATGTACAGTATATGTATGCATAGATCATGTATGTATGCATGCATTTCCTGGATATGTTAGATGAAATAGCTTTTTAATTTATCATCATAGGCTACCATCTCAGTTGTCTTACTTGGCACGGATTTTTTTTTCTCGTTGAGAGCCCTGATGCTAATGTAAAGTAGGCCTAACTCCATTAAAACCTTTTATTGTTCTGTTGTTATCGAGCAAAATAGTTACATTTATCGCCCAGCTCTAGCACCCCCCCCCCCCCCCCCACACACACAATGTGTCAATTTATGGCGATATCGATTTTGTCCGTATGGCCCAGCTCTATAATACACAGTGTGAGGCAGAGTTTTTCTAGCTAGCGCAGACCAGTGTTCCGTCAATGATTAACTGAATGACAAAACTTCCTAAAGTGTCCTACAGTAGGAGAGCTGATCTAAGATCAGTTTAGCCTTTTATATTTATTTGATTTACATAGTAATGAATAATAGACGGGGACGGGGTCTGATCCTAGATCAGCACTCCTACTCTAAGACGTTTATAAATCCAGGCCCAGGGGCTATTTCGAAGAATTACCCAGTAGGGTAAAGTCTGAAGGGTTGCCCGGCAGGGTTAGGGGTGAAGGGTTACCCAGTAGGGTAAAGTCTGAAGGGTTGCCCGGCAGGGTTAGGGGTGAAGGGTTACCCAGTAGGGTAAAGTCTGAAGGGTTGCCCGGCAGGGTTAGGGGTGAAGGGTTACCCAGTAGGGTAAAGTCTGAAGGGTTGCCCGGCAGGGTTAGGGGTGAAGGGTTACCCAGTAGTGCGAGGTGGGATGCGTTGGTCAGGTAGACGGTATATCCCAGGATGAAGCCTCTCTGATGCTCCAGTGGAATCTGATCCCAGGTCAGCTGGACATCAGCACCCTCCTGGTTGGGTGACAGCCTGGGGACGGTCCGCGACGGGACTGAAAAGGAGGGGAGAGGGAGGGTCAGATGTGACAAGGAGATATTTAAAAAGGGATAGTGCACTCAAAACACATTTTAGTATTTTGTTCATTAGTCCACTGTTGATACTGTCCCATAAAATTGTACATGTCAGCTGTCATGTTACTGTAGATAGAGCACTTTTCAGAAGGAAAAGTGTGGTAATAGAAAATGCATCATATGACGCATAACGCTTCATCAGCATACTTTTTGATTTATCTTCAACTGTTGAGACCATATGTTGTTTTTACTTTATTTATTCAGGGGAACCCATTGGAGACCAGGGAGTCATTTACAATGCTACCCTGAGGACAACAATACAACCAATTCTAAATGATCCATAAAAATTACATACTACAACTTCAAAACACCACAAATACAATTAATTATATTCAATCCAAACAGTTGCAATTTTCTTTAAATCCACTCAACATTGAAGTCCTAAACTGCCCCCAGAGAGACCAGTTTTCCAAATATGAGGGGCACTAAAACTGAAGGAGGATTTACCAACAGTGGGAAGAAAAAGTATATGAACCCTTTATAATTACCTGGATTTCTGCATAAATTGATCATAAAATTTTAGGATCTTTTTAATCTAAGTCACAACAATAGACAAACAGTCTGCTTAAACTAATAACAATTATAATTGTTAATGTCTTTATTGAACACACCGTGTAAACATTCACAGTGCAGGGTGGGAAAAGTATGTGAACCCTTGGATTTAATAACAGGTTGACCCTCCTTTGGCAGCAATAACCTCAACCAAATGTTTTCTGTCGTTGCGGATCAGACCTGCACAACGGCAGGAGGAATTTTGGACCATTCCTCTTTACAAAACTGTTTCAGTGCCACAATATTCTTGGAATGTCTGGTGTGAACGTCTCTCTTGAGGTCATACCACAGCATCTCAGTGGGGTTGATGTCAGGACTCTGACTGGGCCACTCCAGAAGGTCAGGACTCTGACTGAGCCACTCCAGAAGGTCAGGACTCTGACTGGGCCACTCCAGAAGGCGTATTTTCTTCTGTTCAAGCAATTCTGTTGTTGATTTACTTCTGTGTTTTGGGTCATTATCCTATTTCATCACCCAACTTCTGTTCAATTCAAAGCTTCAATTGGCGGACAGAGCCTTACATTCTCCTGCAAAATGTCTTGATAAACTTCGCATGCTGTCCAGGCCCTAAGGCAGTCCCAACCATGATGCTCCCTCCACCATACGTTACAGTTGGGATGAGGTTTTCATGTTGTGTGTTCCTTCCAAACAACTCCACATTAGTTTAATCTGTCCGCAGAATATTTTGCCAGTAGAGCTGTGGAACATCCAGGTGCTCTTTTGCAAACTTCAGATGTGCAGCAATGTTATTTTTGGACAGCAGTGGTTTCTTCCGTAGTGTCCTCCCATGAACACCATTCTTGTTTAGTGTATTAAATATCGTAGACTCGTCAACAGAGATGTTAGCATGTTCCAGAGATTTCTGTAAATCTTTAGCTGACACTCTAGGATTCTTCTTAACCTCATTGAGCATTCTGCACTGTGCTCTTGCAATCATCTTTGCAGGGCAGCAACTCCTAAGGAGAGTAGCAACAGGGCTCAAATTTTAGACAATTTGTCATACCGTGGACTGACTTTTAGAGTTAACAATTCTTAATCTTAGGTCTTGAGATCTCTTTTGTTCGAGGCATGGTTCACTTCAGGCAATGCTTCTCATGAATAACAAACTCTAATTTTGTGAGTGTTTATGGGGAAGGCAGCTCTAACCAACATCTCCAATCTCGTCTCATTGATTAGACTCCAGGTTAGTTGACACCTGACTCCAATTAGCTTTTGGAGAAGTCATTAGCCCTGGGGTTCACATAATTTTCCAACCTACACTGTGAATGTTTAAATGATGTATTCAATATAGAAAAATACAATAATGTATTAGTTTAAGCACACTGTGTCTGTCTATTGTTGTGACTTAGATGAAGATCAGGTCAAATTTATGCAGAAATCCAGTTAATTTCAAAAGGTTCACATACTTTTTCTTGCCACTGTAGATCGATACTTACTAGTGGAACCTTGAGTTAACCATCCCTGTGAACGTGTTTGGTATATCGGGGCGGCAGGGTAGCCTAGTGGTTAGAGCATTGGACTAGTAACCGGAAGGTTGCAAGTTCAAACCCCCAAGCTGACAAGGTACAAATCTGTCGTTCTGCCCCTGAACAGGCAGTTAACCCACTGTTGCTAGGCTGTCATTGAAAATAAGAATTTGTTCTTAACTGACTTTCCTAGTTAAAGAAAGGTAAAAAATTATAAATAAATATGTTTTTATATTTTAACAGTGAAGTGAGGTAGGTTGGAAACTTTTAGTAGTAGAGCTTTATAGAGCTTTATAAACAAAAATGGAGTAATGGACATTGATGACGACCAGTCAATCCTTTGATACAGGAAGCACTGACACATATTAAAACGGTCTCCTGTGATAAAGCGGAGGGCACTATGGTAGATGGCATCCAGAGGTTTAAGAGCAGTGGCTTCTGCATTCCAGTAAATAGTGTCACCATATAGTCAAGAACTGGCAGGAAAGTGGACTGTACAATCTGCTTCCTGCTGTTTAGGGAGAGGCACGATCTATTTCTATAAAAAGAAGCCCACTTTAAATCTCAGCTTCTTAACTAGCTCATCTGTATGTTTTTTTTAAACGTCAAATTATTGTAATTCCAAAAGCCCAAATATTTGTAGGCTGGAACATGCTCGATGAAAGAACCATCCAATGCATAAATGTGTAAGCCATCTAAAATATTGCTACGAGAAAATAACATTTAGTTTTTCCCACATTAAGTAACAATTTTAAATCAACAAGGGACAAAATCTGAGTGCAGCTCCGACAGTAGCCGTAGGGACAATAGAGTACACAAGTGTCATCTACATACTGAGGAATAGTACAGGTCTTTGCAAATAGTCCAACATTATTTATATAAATAGTAAAGAGGTCAGGTCCCAAAATCGATCCATGCGGGACACCTTTAGTAATATCGAGGTAACTTGACACCATCAACGCACACATGGTCTCCTGTCTGACAGATAGTTCCCAAACCACTTGCAAGACGATTGGTCGAGGCCCATTTCAGACAACCATTGAATGAGTAGGGCGATGGTCGACAGTATCTAAGGCCTTGGATAGGTATATAAATATGGCAGCACAGTGATTCCTATGATCTAAGCAATTTAATATATAATTTAAAACAAGCGTAGTGTATTAACGAACAAAATACTCAAATGTGTTTTTTTTTAGTAAAATATCCCAGAAAAGACAACTACAATATGCTCAATTGCAGTCATTCAATTGCTGTCATTCAATTGCAGTCATTCAATTGCCAGCCAACCTACCCAGTTCCTGCATGTACCCATGCCACCTCTCTAGCAACACCGTGGACTCCGATGAACAGGCATAGCCAACCTACCCAGTTCCTGCATGTACCCATGCCACCTCTCTAGCAACACCGTGGACTCTGATGAACAGGCATAGCCAACCTACCCAGTTCCTGCATGTACCCATGCCACCTCTCTAGCAACACCGTGGACTCCGATGAACAGGCATAGCCAACCTACCCAGTTCCTGCATGTACCCATGCCACCTCTCTAGCAACACCGTGGACTCCGATGAACAGGCATACAAAGAAAACGTGTATCTCACTCCTGCAAAAAAGTTCCCTGTGAAGGAGAAAAAAATGCATTTATTGAGACACACTCTGTGATAGACTGGCTTTCTGGCAAACGCAGACGGGCCAGTCACACACTAAATCCATTATGTAAACTTGAAAAAAATAATAATAATTATCTTCCCAGACTCACCGGATTGAACCATGGTGTTGGTGTTGTCCGCTGCCACCCTGGTCCACTCCACATTGCAGTCCTGTGTGCAGCTAGTGTTGTACCAGTCCACCACGTAGCCACAGCTAGCGTTAGCATGGGACACCCAGGACAGGGGGAACCCACTGCCATTGAATGCGACCTTGGAGATGGTGGTGTCCTCTGCGTCTAAAAGATAGTCGGAGTTCAGTCTCATTCCAGGAGACCTAGTTTTCCCAACATGCATCACTTTTAAAGTTACATGTGTAAAGGAGAGAGTGCAAAGGCAAGTATTCATAAATGGGCTCAGAGCAGGAGTGCCCTATCGTTGATGATTTCAAAAGCCAAACTGGTCGTAGATCCGGAGTCCTATTCTGAGACGCTGAATTCGGCCCCCTTTCCCCCCCATTCTTACCGGGTAAGTGTCTGGGGATGACGACCCGTTTCCCCCCATTCTTACTGGGTAAGTGTCTGGGGACGACGACCCGCTTTCCCCCATTCTTACCGGGTAAGTGTCTGGGGACGACGACCCGTTTTCCCCCATTCTTACCGGGTAAGTGTCTGGGGACGACGACCCGTTTTCCCCCATTCTTACCGGGTAAGTGTCTGGGGACGACGACACGTTTTCCCCCATTCTTACCGGGTAAGTGTCTGGGGATGACGACCCGTTTTCCCCCATTCTTACCGGGTAAGTGTCTGGGGATGACGACCCGTTTTCCCCCATTCTTACCGGGTAAGTGTCTGGGGATGACGA
>NC_088422.1:10464273-10531773 GCF_034236695.1 Oncorhynchus nerka | reverse complement strand
TGAGCTGAACATAACACTTTTGGAAGGGAGGACAGTAACAGGAGACACTATGAGCTGAACATAACACTTTTGGAAGGGAGGACAGTAACAGGAGACACTATGAGCTGAACATAACACTTTTGGAAGGGAGGACAGTAACAGGAGACACTATGAGCTGAACATAACAGTCAGTGGTAGAGAGGACAGTAACAGGAGACACTATGAGCTGAACATAACATTCAGTAGAAGGGAGGACAGTAACAGGAGACACTATGAGCTGAACATAACACTTTTGGAAGGGAGGACAGTAACAGGAGACACTATGAGCCGAACATAACAGTCAGTGGAAGGGAGGACAGTAACAGGAGACACTATGAGCTGAACATAACAGTCAGTAGAAGGGAGGACAGTAACAGGAGACACTATGAGCTGAACATAACATTCAGTAGAAGGGAGGACAGTAACAGGAGACACTATGAGCTGAACATAACACTTTTGGAAGGGAGGACAGTAACAGGAGACACTATGAGCCGAACATAACAGTCAGTCGAAGGGAGGACAGTAGCAGGAGACACTATGAGCTGAACATAACAGTCAGTGGAAGAGAGGACAGTAACAGGAGACACTATGAGCTGAACATAACACTTTTGGAAGGGAGGACAGTAACAGGAGACACTATGAGCCGAACATAACAGTCAGTCGAAGGGAGGACAGTAGCAGGAGACACTATGAGCTGAACATAACAGTCAGTGGAAGAGAGGACAGTAGCAGGAGACACTATGAGCTGAACATAACACTTTTGGAAGGGAGGACAGTAACAGGAGACACTATGAGCTGAACATAACACTTTTGGAAGGGAGGACAGTAACAGGAGACACTATGAGCTGAACATAACACTTTTGGAAGGGAGGACAGTAACAGGAGACACTATGAGCTGAACATAACAGTCAGTGGTAGAGAGGACAGTAACAGGAGACACTATGAGCTGAACATAACACTTTTGGAAGGGAGGACAGTAACAGGAGACACTATGAGCTGAACATAACAGTCAGTGGAAGGGAGGACAGTAACAGGAGACACTATGAGCTGAACATAACAGTCAGTGGAAGAGAGGACAGTAACAGGAGACACTATGAGCTGAACATAACAGTCAGGGGAAGGGAGGACAGTAACAGGAGACACTATGAGCTGAACATAACAGTCAGTGGAAGGGAGGACAGTAACAGGAGACACTATGAGCTGAACATAACAGTCAGTGGAAGGGAGGACAGTAACAGGAGACACTATGAGCTGAACATAACAGTCAGTAGAAGGGAGGACAGTAACAGGAGACACTATGAGCTGAACATAACATTCAGTAGAAGGGAGGACAGTAACAGGAGACACTATGAGCTGAACATAACACTTTTGGAAGGGAGGACAGTAACAGGAGACACTATGAGATGAACATAACAGTCAGTGGAAGGAGGACAGTAAGCAGGAGACACTATGAGCTGAACATAACAGTCAGTGGAAGGGAGGACAGTAGCAGGAGACACTATGAGCTGAACATAACACTTTTGGAAGGGAGGACAGTAACAGGAGACACTATGAGCTGAACATAACAGTCAGTGGAAGGGAGGACAGTAACAGGAGACACTATGAGATGAACATAACAGTCAGTGGAAGGTGGAAGGACAGTAACAGGAGACACTATGAGCTGAACATAACAGTCAGTGGAAGGGAGGACAGTAACAGGAGACACTATGAGCTGAACATAACATTCAGTAGAAGGCTGAGGTACAGTAACAGGAGACACTATGAGCTGAACATAACACTTTTGGAAGGGAGGACAGTAACAGGAGACACTATGAGATGAACATAACAGTCAGTGGAAGGGAGGACAGTAAGCAGGAGACACTATGAGCTGAACATAACAGTCAGTGGAAGGAGGACAGTAGCAGGAGACACTATGAGCTGAACATAACACTTTTGGAAGGGAGGACAGTAACAGGAGACACTATGAGCTGAACATAACAGTCAGTGGAAGGAGGACAGTAACAGGAGACACTATGAGATGAACATAACAGTCAGTAGAAGGGAGGACAGTAACAGGAGACACTATGAGCTGAACATAACATTCAGTAGAAGGGAGGACAGTAACAGGAGACACTATGAGCTGAACATAACACTTTTGGAAGGAGGACAGTAACAGGAGACACTATGAGATGAACATAACAGTCAGTGGAAGGGAGGACAGTAAGCAGGAGACACTATGAGCTGAACATAACAGTCAGTGGAAGGGAGGACAGTAGCAGGAGACACTATGAGCTGAACATAACACTTTTGGAAGGGAGGACAGTAACAGGAGACACTATGAGCTGAACATAACAGTCAGTGGAAGGGAGGACAGTAACAGGAGACACTATGAGATGAACATAACAGTCAGTAGAAGGGAGGACAGTAACAGGAGACACTATGAGCTGAACATAACATTCAGTAGAAGGGAGGACAGTAACAGGAGACACTATGAGCTGAACATAACACTTTTGGAAGGGAGGACAGTAACAGGAGACACTATGAGATGAACATAACAGTCAGTGGAAGGGAGGACAGTAAGCAGGAGACACTATGAGCTGAACATAACAGTCAGTGGAAGGGAGGACAGTAGCAGGAGACACTATGAGCTGAACATAACACTTTTGGAAGGGAGGACAGTAACAGGAGACACTATGAGCTGAACATAACAGTCAGTGGAAGGGAGGACAGTAACAGGAGACACTATGAGATGAACATAACAGTCAGTGGTAGAGAGGACAGTAACAGGAGACACTATGAGCTGAACATAACACTTTTGGAAGGGAGGACAGTAACAGGAGACACTATGAGCTGAACATAACAGTCAGTGGAAGAGAGGACAGTAACAGGAGACACTATGAGCTGAACATAACAGTCAGTAGAAGGGAGGACAGTAGTAACAGGAGACACTATGAGCTGAACATAACACTTTTGGAAGGGAGGACAGTAACAGGAGACACTATGAGATGAACATAACAGTCAGTGGAAGGGAGGACAGTAAGCAGGAGACACTATGAGCTGAACATAACAGTCAGTGGAAGGGAGGACAGTAGCAGGAGACACTATGAGCTGAACATAACACTTTTGGAAGGGAGGACAGTAACAGGAGACACTATGAGCTGAACATAACAGTCAGTGGAAGGGAGGACAGTAGCAGGAGACACTATGAGCTGAACATAACACTTTTGGAAGGGAGGACAGTAACAGGAGACACTATGAGCTGAACATAACAGTCAGTGGAAGAGAGGACAGTAACAGGAGACACTATGAGCTGAACATAACAGTCAGTAGAAGGGAGGACAGTAACAGGAGACACTATGAGCTGAACATAACAGTCAGTGGAAGGGAGGACAGTAACAGGAGACACTATGAGATGAACATAACACTTTTGGAAGGGAGGACAGTAACAGGAGACACTATGAGCTGAACATAACACTTTTGGAAGGGAGGACAGTAACAGGAGACACTATGAGCTGAACATAACAGTCAGTGGAAGAGAGGACAGTAACAGGAGACACTATGAGCTGAACATAACACTTTTGGAAGGGAGGACAGTAACATGAGACACTATGAGCTGAACATAACAGTCAGTGGAAGAGAGGACAGTAGCAGGAGACACTATGAGCTGAACATAACAGTCAGTGGAAGGGAGGACAGTAGTAACAGGAGACACTATGAGCTGAACATAACACTTTTGGAAGGGAGGACAGTAACAGGAGACACTATGAGATGAACATAACAGTCAGTGGAAGGGAGGACAGTAAGCAGGAGACACTATGAGCTGAACATAACAGTCAGTGGAAGGGAGGACAGTAGCAGGAGACACTATGAGCTGAACATAACACTTTTGGAAGGGAGGACAGTAACAGGAGACACTATGAGCTGAACATAACAGTCAGTGGAAGGGAGGACAGTAGCAGGAGACACTATGAGCTGAACATAACACTTTTGGAAGGGAGGACAGTAACAGGAGACACTATGAGCTGAACATAACAGTCAGTGGAAGAGAGGACAGTAACAGGAGACACTATGAGCTGAACATAACAGTCAGTAGAAGGGAGGACAGTAACAGGAGACACTATGAGCTGAACATAACAGTCAGTGGAAGGGAGGACAGTAACAGGAGACACTATGAGATGAACATAACACTTTTGGAAGGGAGGACAGTAACAGGAGACACTATGAGCTGAACATAACACTTTTGGAAGGGAGGACAGTAACAGGAGACACTATGAGCTGAACATAACAGTCAGTGGAAGAGAGGACAGTAACAGGAGACACTATGAGCTGAACATAACACTTTTGGAAGGGAGGACAGTAACAGGAGACACTATGAGCTGAACATAACACTTTTGGAAGGGAGGACAGTAACAGGAGACACTATGAGCTGAACATAACAGTCAGTGGAAGAGAGGACAGTAACAGGAGACACTATGAGCTGAACATAACACTTTTGGAAGGGAGGACAGTAACAGGAGACACTATGAGCTGAACATAACAGTCAGTGGAAGGGAGGACAGTAGCAGGAGACACTATGAGCTGAACATAACAGTCAGTGGAAGGGAGGACAGTAACAGGAGACACTATGAGATGAACATAACAGTCAGTGGAAGGGAGGACAGTAACAGGAGACACTATGAGCTGAACATAACACTTTTGGAAGGGAGGACAGTAACAGGAGACACTATGAGCTGAACATAACAGTCAGTGGAAGAGAGGACAGTAACAGGAGACACTATGAGCTGAACATAGCACTTTTGGAAGGGAGGACAGTAACAGGAGACACTATGAGCTGAACATAACAGTCAGTGGAAGGGAGGACAGTAACAGGAGACACTATGAGCTGAACATAACAGTCAGTGGAAGGGAGGACAGTAGCAGGAGACACTATGAGCTGAACATAACACTTTTGGAAGGGAGGACAGTAACAGGAGACACTATGAGCTGAACATAACAGTCAGTGGAAGGGAGGACAGTAACAGGAGACACTATGAGCTGAACATAACACTTTTGGAAGGGAGGACAGTAACAGGAGACACTATGAGCTGAACATAACAGTCAGTGGAAGGGAGGACAGTCGCAGGAGACACTATGAGATGAACATAACAGTCAGTAGAAGAGAGGACAGTAACAGGAGACACTATGAGCTGAACATAACAGTCAGTGGAAGGGAGGACAGTAGCAGGAGACACTATGAGCTGAACATAACACTTTTGGAAGGGAGGACAGTAACAGGAGACACTATGAGCTGAACATAACAGTCAGTGGAAGGGAGGACAGTAACAGGAGACACTATGAGCTGAACATAACACTTTTGGAAGGGAGGACAGTAACAGGAGACACTATGAGCTGAACATAACAGTCAGTGGAAGGGAGGACAGTCGCAGGAGACACTATGAGATGAACATAACAGTCAGTAGAAGAGAGGACAGTAACAGGAGACACTATGAGCTGAACATAACAGTCAGTGGAAGAGAGGACAGTAACAGGAGACACTATGAGCTGAACATAGCACTTTTGGAAGGGAGGACAGTAACAGGAGACACTATGAGCTGAACATAACAGTCAGTGGAAGGGAGGACAGTAACAGGAGACACTATGAGCTGAACATAACAGTCAGTGGAAGGGAGGACAGTAGCAGGAGACACTATGAGCTGAACATAACACTTTTGGAAGGGAGGACAGTAACAGGAGACACTATGAGCTGAACATAACAGTCAGTGGAAGGGAGGACAGTAACAGGAGACACTATGAGCTGAACATAACACTTTTGGAAGGGAGGACAGTAACAGGAGACACTATGAGCTGAACATAACAGTCAGTGGAAGGGAGGACAGTCGCAGGAGACACTATGAGATGAACATAACAGTCAGTAGAAGAGAGGACAGTAACAGGAGACACTATGAGCTGAACATAACAGTCAGTGGAAGGGAGGACAGTAGCAGGAGACACTATGAGCTGAACATAACACTTTTGGAAGGGAGGACAGTAACAGGAGACACTATGAGCTGAACATAACAGTCAGTGGAAGAGAGGACAGTAGCAGGAGACACTATGAGCTGAACATAACACTTTTGGAAGGGAGGACAGTAACAGGAGACACTATGAGCTGAACATAACACTTTTGGAAGGGAGGACAGTAACAGGAGACACTATGAGCTGAACATAACAGTCAGTGGAAGAGAGGACAGTAACAGGAGACACTATGAGCTGAACATAACACTTTTGGAAGGGAGGACAGTAACAGGAGACACTATGAGCTGAACATAACAGTCAGTGGAAGGGAGGACAGTAGCAGGAGACACTATGAGCTGAACATAACAGTCAGTGGAAGGGAGGACAGTAACAGGAGACACTATGAGCTGAACATAACAGTCAGTGGAAGGGAGGACAGTAGCAGGAGACACTATGAGCTGAACATAACACTTTTGGAAGGGAGGACAGTAACAGGAGACACTATGAGCTGAACATAACAGTCAGTGGAAGAGAGGACAGTAGCAGGAGACACTATGAGCTGAACATAACACTTTTGGAAGGGAGGACAGTAACAGGAGACACTATGAGCTGAACATAACACTTTTGGAAGGGAGGACGGTAACAGGAGACACTATGAGCTGAACATAACAGTCAGTGGAAGGGAGGACAGTAGCAGGAGACACTATGAGCTGAACATAACAGTCAGTGGAAGGGAGGACAGTAGCAGGAGACACTATGAGCTGAACATAACACTTTTGGAAGGGAGGACAGTAACAGGAGACACTATGAGTTGAACATAACAGTCAGTGGAAGGGAGGACAGTAACAGGAGACACTATGACCTGAACATAACAGTCAGTGGAAGGGAGGACAGTAGCAGGAGACACTATGAGCTGAACATAACACTTTTGGAAGGGAGGACAGTAACAGGAGACACTATGAGCTGAACATAACAGTCAGTGGAAGGGAGGACAGTAGCAGGAGACACTATGAGCTGAACATAACACTTTTGGAAGGGAGGACAGTAGCAGGAGACACTATGAGCTGAACATAACAGTCAGTGGAAGGGAGGACAGTAACAGGAGACACTATGAGCTGAACATAACACTTTTGGAAGGGAGGACAGTAACAGGAGACACTATGAGAAGAACATAACAGGAGACACTATGAGCTGAACATAACAGTCAGTGGAAGGGAGGACAGTAACAGGAGACACTATGAGCTGAACATAACAGTCAGTGGAAGAGAGGACAGTAGCAGGAGACACTATGAGCTGAACATAACACTTTTGGAAGGGAGGACAGTAACAGGAGACACTATGAGCTGAACATAACACTTTTGGAAGGGAGGACAGTAACAGGAGACACTATGAGCTGAACATAACAGTCAGTGGAAGAGAGGACAGTAACAGGAGACACTATGAGCTGAACATAACAGTCAGTGGAAGGGAGGACAGTAACAGGAGACACTATGAGCTGAACATAACACTTTTGGAAGGGAGGACAGTAACAGGAGACACTATGAGAAGAACATAACAGGAGACACTATGAGCTGAACATAACACTTTTGGAAGGGAGGACAGTAACAGGAGACACTATGAGCTGAACATAACAGTCAGTGGAAGAGAGGACAGTAGCAGGAGACACTATGAGCTGAACATAACACTTTTGGAAGGGAGGACAGTAACAGGAGACACTATGAGCTGAACATAACAGTCAGTGGAAGAGAGGACAGTAACAGGAGACACTATGAGCTGAACATAACACTTTTGGAAGGGAGGACAGTAACAGGAGACACTATGAGCTGAACATAACAGTCAGTGGAAGGGAGGACAGTAGCAGGAGACACTATGAGCTGAACATAACAGTCAGTGGAAGGGAGGACAGTAACAGGAGACACTATGAGCTGAACATAACAGTCAGTGGAAGGGAGGACAGTAGCAGGAGACACTATGAGATGAACATAACAGTCAGTAGAAGAGAGGACAGTAAACAGGAGACACTATGAGCTGAACATAACAGTCAGTGGAAGGGAGGACAGTAACAGGAGACACTATGACCTGAACATAACAGTCAGTGGAAGGGAGGACAGTAGCAGGAGACACTATGAGCTGAACATAACAGTCAGTAGAAGGGAGGACAGTAACAGGAGACACTATGAGCTGAACATAACAGTCAGTGGAAGGGAGGACAGTAACAGGAGACACTATGAGATGAACATAACAGTCAGTAGAAGGGAGGACAGTAACAGGAGACACTATGAGCTGAACATAACAGTCAGTGGAAGGGAGGACAGTAAACAGGAGACACTATGAGCTGAACATAACAGTCAGTGGAAGGGAGGACAGTAACAGGAGACACTATGAGCTGAACATAACACTTTTGGAAGGGAGGACAGTAACAGGAGACACTATGAGCTGAACATAACACTTTTGGAAGGGAGGACAGTAACAGGAGACACTATGAGATGAACATAATGGTCAGTAGAAGGGAGGACAGTAGCAGGAGACACTATGAGCTGAACATAACAGTCAGTAGAAGGGAGGACAGTAGCAGGAGACACTATGAGCTGAACATAACAGTCATTTACATTACATTTAAGTCATTTAGCAGACGCTCTTATCCAGAGCGACTTACAAATTGGTGCTTTCACCTTATGACATCCAGTGGAACAGCCACTTTACAATAGTGCATCTAGGTCTTTTAAGGGGGAGAAGGATTACTTTATCCTATCCTAGGTATTCCTTAAAGAGGTGGGGTTTCAGGTGTCTCCGGAAGGTGGTGATTGACTCCGCTGTCCTGGCGTCGTGAGGGAGTTTGTTCCACCATTGGGGGGCCAGAGCAGCGAACAGTTTTGACTGGGCTGAGCGGGAACTGTACTTCCTCAGTGGTAGGGAGGCGAGCAGGCCAGAGGTGGATGAACGCAGTGCCCTTGTTTGGGTGTAGGGCCTGATCAGAGCCTGGAGGTAGTGAGTGCCGTTCCCCTCACAGCTCCGAGGCAAGCACCATGGTCTTGTAGCGGATGCGAGCTTCAACTGGAAGCCAGTGGAGAGAGCGGAGGAGCGGGTGACGTGAAGAGAACTTGGGAAGGTTGAACACCAGACGGGCTGCGGCGTTCTGGATGAGTTGTAGGGGTTTAATGGCACAGGCAGGGAGCCCAGCCAACAGCGAGTTGCAGTAATCCAGACGGGAGATGACAAGTGCCTGGATTAGGACCTGCGCCGCTTCCTGTGTGAGGCAGGGTCGTACTCTGCGGATGTTGTAGAGCATGAACCTACAGGAACGCCACCGCCTTGATGTTATTTGAGAACGACAGGGTGTTGTCAGGATCACGCCAAGGTTCTTAGCGCTCTGGGACGAGGACACAATGGAGTTGTCAACCGTGATGGCGAGATCATGGAACGGGCAGTCCTTCCCGGGAGGAAGAGCAGCTCCGTCTTGCCGAGGTTCAGCTTGAGGTGATGATCCGTCATCCACACTGATATGTCTGCCAGACATGCAGAGATGCGGTCGCCACCTGGTCGTCAGAAGGGGAAAGGAGAAGATTAATTGTGTGTCGTCTGCATAGCAATGATAGGAGAGACCATGTGAGGTTATGACAGAGCCAAGTGACTTGGTGTATAGCGAGAATAGGAGAGGGCCTAGAACAGAGCCCTGGGGGACACCAGTGGTGAGAGCACGTGGTGAGGAGACGGATTCTCGCCACGCCACCTGGTAGGAGCGACCTGTCAGGTAGGACGCAATCAAGCGTGGGCCGCGCCGGAGATGCCCAACTCGGAGAGGGTGGAGAGGAGGATCTGATGGTTCACAGTATCGAAGGCAGCCGATAGGTCTAGAAGGATGAGAGCAGAGGAGAGAGAGTTAGCTTTAGCAGTGCGGAGCGCCTCCGTGATACAGAGAAGAGCAGTCTCAGTTGAATGACTAGTCTTGAAACCTGACTGATTTGGATCAAGAAGGTCATTCTGAGAGAGATAGCGGGAGAGCTGGCCAAGGACGGCACGTTCAAGAGTTTTGGAGAGAAAAGAAAGAAGGGATACTGGTCTGTAGTTGTTGACATCGGAGGGATCGAGTGTAGGTTTTTTCAGAAGGGGTGCAACTCTCGCTCTCTTGAAGACGGGAGGGACGTAGCTAGCGGTCAGGGATGAGTTGATGAGCGAGGTGAGGTAAGGAGAAGGTCACCGGAGATGGTCTGGAGAAGAGAGGAGGGATAGGGTCAAGCGGGCAGGTTGTTGGGCGGCCGGCCGTCACAAGACGCGAGATGTCATCTGGAGAGAGAGGGAGAAAGAGGTCAGAGCACAGGGTAGGGCAGTGTGAGCAGAACCAGCGGTGTCGTTTGACTTAGCAAACGAGGATCGGATGTCGTCGACCTTCTTTTCAAAATGGTTGACGAAGTCATCTGCAGAGAGGGAGGAGGGGGAGGGGAGGAGGATTCAAGAGGGAGGAGAAGGTGGCAAAGAGCTTCCTAGGGTTAGAGGCAGATGCTTGGAATTTAGAGTGGTAGAAAGTGGCTTTAGCAGCAGAGACAGAGGAGGAAAATGTAGAGAGGAGGGAGTGAAAGGATGCCAGGTCTGCAGGGAGGCGAGTTTTCCTCCATTTCCGCTCGGCTGCCCGGAGCCCTGTTCTGTGAGCTCGCAATGAGTCGTCGAGCCACGGAGCGGGAGGGGAGGACCGAGCCGGCCTGGAGGATAGGGGACATAGAGAGTCAAAGGATGCAGAAAGGGAGGAGAGGAGGGTTGAGGAGGCAGAATCAGGAGATAGGTTGGAGAAGGTTTGAGCAGAGGAAGAGATGATAGGATGGAAGAGGAGAGAGTAGCGGGGAGAGAGAGCGAAGGTTGGGACGGCGCGATACCATCCGAGTAGGGGCAGTGTGGGAAGTGTTGGATGAGAGCGAGAGGAAAAGGATACAAGGTAGTGGTCGGAGACTTGGAGGGGAGTTGCAATGAGGTTAGTGGAGGAACAGCATCTAGTAAAGATGAGGTCGAGCGTATTGCCTGCCTTGTGAGTAGGGGGAAGGTGAGAGGGTGAGGTCAAAGAGGAGAGGAGTGGAAAGAAGGAGGCAGAGAGGAATGAGTCAAAGGTAGACGTGGGGAGGTTAAAGTCGCCCAGAACTGTGAGAGGTGAGCCGTCCTCAGGAAAGGAGCTTATCAAGGCATCAAGCTCATTGATGAACTCTCCGAGGAACCTGGAGGGCGATAAATGATAAGGATGTTAAGCTTGAAAGGGCTGGTAACTGTGACAGCATGGAATTCAAAGGAGGCGATAGACAGATGGGTAAGGGGAGAAAGAGAATGACCACTTGGGAGAGATGAGGATCCCGGTGCCACCACCCCGCTGACCAGAAGCTCTCGGGTGTGCGAGAGCACGTGGGCGGACGAAGAGAGAGCAGTAGGAGTAGCGGTGTTGTCTGTGGTGATCCATGTTTCCGTCAGAGCCAAGAAGTCGAGGGACTGGAGGGAGACATAGGCTGAGATGAACTCTGCCTTGTTGGCCGCAGATCGGCAGTTCCAGAGGCTACCGGAGACCTGGAACTCCACGTGGGTCGTGCGCGCTGGGACCACCAGATTAGGGTGGCTGCGGCCATGCGGTGTGGAGCGTTTGTATGGTCTGTGCAGAGAGGAGAGAACAGGGATAGACAGACACATAGTTGACAGGCTAGAGAAGAGGCTACGCTAATGCAGAGGAGATTGGAATGACAGGTGGACTACACGTCTCGAATGTTCAGAAAGTTAAGCTTACGTAGCAAGAATCTAATTGACTAAAATGATTAAAATGATAGAGTACTGCTGGGGTAGGCTAGCTGCGTTGTTGACACTACCCTAATCAAGTCGTACCGTTGAGTGTGAAGTTTCTACAATGCTGCTTATCGAGCCAGCTGGCTAGCTAGCAGTGTTGGTTACGTTACGTTGCGTTAGGAGAACGACAATAGCTGGCTAGCTAACCTAGAAAATCGCTCTAGACTACACAATTATCTTTGAAACAAAGACGGCTATGTAGCTAGCTATGTAGCTAGCTACGATCAAACAAATCACGCCGTTGGGACTGTAATGAAATGAAGTGAAAAAGTGATACTACCTGTGGAGCGACGCGGAATGCGATCGGAATGCGAAAGTTCTATTCAGTAGACGTTGGCTGGCTATTGGCTAGCTAGGAGTGTCTCCTACGTTAAGGACGACAAAATAGCTGGCTAGCTAACCTCGGTGAATTAAGATAATCACTCTAAGACTACACACTCTAAACTACACAATTATCTTGGATACGAAGACAGCAAAGACAACTATGTAGCTAGCTATGTAGCTAGCTAACACTACACTAATCAAGTCGTTCAGTTGAGTGTGATAGTTACTACAGTGCTACGGTAGACGGTGAACGTGTTGGACAGATAGGAGACGACAGATAGGAGACGACGAAATACGATAATTACGCAATTATCTTTGATACAACGACGACTATGTAGCTAGCTAAGAGGAAATTGCTAAGATTAGACAAATCAGACTGTTGTACTATAATGAAATGTAATGAAAAATTTATACAACCTGCAGACCGAAGCGCGGATGCGACCAGATCGCTCCAACCAGTCAGTGGAAGGGAGGACAGTAACAGGAGACACTATGAGCTGAACATAACAGTCAGTAGAAGGGAGGACAGTAGCAGGAGACACTATGAGCTGAACATAACAGTCAGTGGAAGAGAGGACAGTAGCAGGAGACACTATGAGCTGAACATAACAGTCAGTGGAAGGGAGGACAGTAGCAGGAGACACTATGAGCTGAACATAACGGTCAGTAGAAGGGAGGACAGTAACAGGAGACACTATGAGCTGAACATAACAGTCAGTGGAAGAGAGGACAGTAACAGGAGACACTATGAGCTGAACATAACAGTCAGTGGAAGGGAGGACAGTAACAGGAGACACTATGAGCTGAACATAACAGTCAGTGGAAGAGAGGACAGTAGCAGGAGACATTATGAGATGAACATAACAGTCAGTGGAAGGGAGGACAGTAACAGGAGACACTATGAGATGAACATAACAGTCAGTAGAAGGGAGGACAGTAGCAGGAGACCCAACTGTGGTTTGTGGCTATTATAAGTTCACATTGTAGTCAATTCAATTGCAGTATTTCAGTTCCTCAACAAACTTGATATCAGTTAAAACACTAACTAATTGGTAGGTCTGCCTTTACTTGGTACTTCTGTGATCTTTCATTACCCTCTCTCCTCATGAGGGAGAGAAATGAGGAAATATCTTAAAGATACCATATGTAGGTTTTTGGTAACGGAATTACGAGGTAATGTTTCTGACATTTACAGAAGGCAAGGGGTCTTTACATCAACATTATTGTGTTTGGATGTATTTCTAATACAGTTAAGACTTTTTCTGGAAGATGTTGTTCTAAGACCCCTTTTCCATCTGTTTTGTCAGAAATCAAAGCCTTTTATTTATTCAAAATGTTTAGGATGGAAAATGGTTGAAAAATGTATATATACCTTAATTTCTCATAAATATAGCGTCTTTGCGTTCATTTGACACCCAACTTGACATGCTCCTATGAACTTCACATTTTGGTGCTCATGGGTCCTTTTAGAAGGAAATGTCACTAGGCTACATCCCAATTATCTCTCGTTCTTCTCAAAGTGTGCACTTGTTCACTTCCCTACGCTGATTTGAAAGGAAATGACTGGTATAAGACATACATGGTGGAAATTTCCACTAGCCCATGCCTCTGCCAAACCAATGTTTTTAGTGTTGTGGGAAGTAGTGACTGAGTGAAGACTTTAGGAGGAGGGAGAGATTACTGCTACACATTCAGATAGACGCAGAGCTAGGCTTATTGGCCAGGAGTCGAATTAACTCAACTGTCAAGGAGCCAAGAGCACCAGACCTCCAGTGAGATCCAGCAGAGCAGCCTGTCAACAGAGAAGATGGTACTTTATAAGTGTTTGCTGAGTGACCCGGTGCAGAGTCAGTCATCATCATAAGCTTCAGGCAACACCATCTGCCTCCTCTGGTATCCTCTCCTAGCTTATGAGGTGGCCTGAATTTATTTAAAGGGGAAGTTCAACCAAAAACACTTCTGGCTCCTTTACAACAATTGCCCGGCCGTTTGTCAGTACCCCAGACAGGTTTTAGGGCCGTTGTTTGAGTATTTAGATTTCTGTATTTATATATCAAAATGCAGAATTTCCCAAATGACTTAAAATGCATTAAAGACTGTGTATTCATTGTTCAATAAACAACGATTGATGTCACTGCACTGAATCGCCAAATAAATGTGTTTTTATGTATTTTTTTAAACGAAGACGTACTTTGTACTACTGCAAAGGTCTTCCACATTGTCTGTAATCTGATAGATACTCCTCTTCTAAAGCTGATAATTGCAATAGGAGGGACAATGGTGGGACGAAAAGGAGCGTCTTACTATTGGTCCTCAAGAAACAAAGTCAGAATGAAAGGAAGTAAACAAAGAGATGGTAGCTAGCTAGTCTAGCGGTTAGTAATCTCTGAAGTAGAGTAAGTAAACAAAGATATGGTATCTAGCTAGTCTAGCGGTTAGTAATCTCTGAAGTAGATTAAGTAAACAAAGAGATGGTAGCTAGCTAGTCTAGCGGTTAGTAATCTCTGAAGTAGAGTAAGTAAACAAAGAGATGGTAGCTAGCTAGTCTAGCGGTTAGTAATCTCTGAAGTAGAGTAAGTAAACAAAGAGATGGTATCTAGCTAGTCTAGCAGTTAGTAATCTCTGAAGTAGAGTAAGTAAACAAAGAGATGGTATCTAGCTAGTCTAGCGGTTAGTAATCTCTGAAGTAGATTAAGTAAACAAAGAGATGGTATCTAGCTAGTCTAGCGGTTAGTAATCTCTGAAGTAGAGTAAGTAAACAAAGAGATGGTATCTAGCTAGTCTAGCGGTTAGTAATCTCTGAAGTAGAGTAAGTAAACAAAGAGATGGTAGCTAGCTAGTCTAGCGGTTAGTAATCTCTGAAGTAGAGTAAGTAAACAAAGAGATGGTATCTAGCTAGTCTAGCGGTTAGTAATCTCTGAAGTAGAGTAAGGTCAATACTGTTAGTTGTCGAGTGGCTGAGTATCGTTGGCCAAAATTAAGTGCATTGTACCCGGGTGCAATAATGTTTCCGGTCAGATACAAATACACTGCACATTTCCACTTTTTTCCTGTCCACGACGGGGTTTTGTGCCAGGCATGACCGCAGGCCATCCGACATCCTGCTTATGGTGTCGGGAAGATAAACAAATCATATACAAAGACCCAGACTTCAAAGTTGACCCACGAGACCTACCTCCCATCCAACATCGCCCCGGTTGAAAAACCAAAACAAGGAGGAGCTGGTGGCAAATCCTTTCAGGCTAACTTTGCAACTAACTTTCGCTAGCTTAAGGATGGCGGTGGGCAGTGTGATGTTGTGGAACGCCATCAATAACATTTCATGCAATCGGTGGTGTCTGTGTGCAGTGTGACTGCAATATAGACCACCTGGAACAGCACCGTTCTCTACCTCAGGGGTGAATTCATTCCCTTATTAAGCTAATGGGCATAGAAATCTAAATGAATAGAACAGACAACAAATGAACAACCAACTTTCAGCACGCTTATAGAGAAGGGCATTCAACATGTACGGGACTTACACAAATGAATGATGATTGGCTGAGAGAAATTGAGGATAAGAAGGTTGTGGGGGCTGTTTTTTGTTAGACTTCAGTGCAGCTTTTAACGTTATTGATCATAATCTGCTGCTGGTTAAACATATGTGTTACGGCTTTACACACCCTGCTATATTGTGGATCGAGAGTTACCTGACTAACAGAACACAGAGGGTGTTCTTTATAAAAATACCCTTTACTTTTTTTCTATCTATATTAATGACCTGCCACTGGCACTGAGTAAAGCATGTGTGTCTATGTATGCTGATGATTCAAATCAGATCAAATCCAATTGTATTGGTCACATACACGTGTTTAGCAGATGTTATTGCGGTTGTAGCGAAATCACATTTACATTTAAGTCATTTAGCAGACGCTCTTATCCAGAGCGACTTACAAATTGGTGCATTCACCTTATGACATCCAGTGGAACAGTAGTGCATCTAAATCTTTTAAGGGGAGGGGGGGTGAGAGGGATTACTTTATCCTATCCTAGGTATTCCTTAAAGAGGTGGGGTTTCAGGTGTCTCCGGAAGGTGGTGATTGACTCCGCTGTCCTGGCGTCGTGAGGGAGTTTGTTCCACCATTGGGGGGCCAGAGCAGCGAACAGTTTTGACTGGGCTGAGCAGGAACTGTACTTCCTCAGTGGTAGGGAGGCGAGCAGGCCAGAGGTGGATGAACGCAGTGCCCTTGTTTGGGTGTAGGGCCTGATCAGAGCCTGGAGGTACTGAGGTGCCGTTCCCCTCACAGCTCCGTAGGCAAGCACCATGGTCTTGTAGCGGATGCGAGCTTCAACTGGAAGCCAGTGGAGAGAGCGGAGGAGCGGGGTGACGTGAGAGAACTTGGGAAGGTTGAACACCAGACGGGCTGCGGCGTTCTGGATGAGTTGTAGGGGTTTAATGGCACAGGCAGGGAGCCCAGCCAACAGCGAGTTGCAGTAGTCCAGACGGGAGATGACAAGTGCCTGGATTAGGACCTGCGCCGCTTCCTGTGTGAGGCAGGGTCGTACTCTGCGGATGTTGTAGAGCATGAACCTACAGGAACGGGCCACCGCCTTGATGTTAGTTGAGAACGACAGGGTGTTGTCCAGGATCACGCCAAGGTTCTTAGCGCTCTGGGAGGAGGACACAATGGAGTTGTCAACCGTGATGGCGAGATCATGGAACGGGCAGTTCTTCCCCGGGAGGAAGAGCAGCTCTGTCTTGCCGAGGTTCAGCTTGAGGTGGTGATCCGTCATCCACACTGATATGTCTGCCAGACATGCAGAGATGCGATTCGCCACCTGGTCATCAGAAGGGGGAAAGGAGAAGATTAATTGTGTGTCGTCTGCATAGCAATGATAGGAGAGACCATGTGAGGTTATGACAGAGCCAAGTGACTTGGTGTATAGCGAGAATAGGAGAGGGCCTAGAACAGAGCCCTGGGGGACACCAGTGGTGAGAGCACGTGGTGTGGAGACGGATTCTCGCCACGCCACCTGGTAGGAGCGACCTGTCAGGTAGGACGCAATCAAGCGTGGGCCGCGCCGGAGATGCCCAACTCGGAGAGGTGGAGAGGAGGATCTGATGGTTCACAGTATCGAAGGCAGCCGATAGGTCTAGAAGGATGAGAGCAGAGGAGAGAGAGTTAGCTTTAGCAGTGCGGAGCGCCTCCGTGATACAGAGAAGAGCAGTCTCAGTTGAATGACTAGTCTTGAAACCTGACTGATATGGATCAAGAAGGTCATTCTGAGAGAGATAGCGGAGAGCTGGCCAAGGACGGCACGTTCAAGAGTTTTGGAGAGAAAAGAAAGAAGGGATACTGGTCTGTAGTTGTTGACATCGGAGGGATCGAGTGTAGGTTTTTTCAGAAGGGGTGCAACTCTCGCTCTTTTGAAGACGGAAGGGACGTAGCCAGCGGTCAGGGATGAGTTGATGAGCGAGGTGAGGTAAGGGAGAAGGTCTCGGAAATGGTCTGGAGAAGAGAGGAGGGGATAGGGTCAAGCGGGCAGGTTGTTGGGCGGCCGGCCGTCACAAGACGCGAGATTTCATCTGGAGAGAGAGGGAGAAAGAGGTCAGAGCACAGGGTAGGGCAGTGTGAGCAGAACCAGCGGTGTCGTTTGACTTAGCAAACGAGGATCGGATGTCGTCGACCTTCTTTTCAAAATGGTTGACGAAGTCATCTGCAGAGAGGGAGGAGGGGGGAGGGAGGATTCAGGAGGGAGGAGGTGGCAAAGAGCTTCCTAGGGTTAGAGGCAGATGCTTGGAATTTAGAGTGGTAGAAAGTGGCTTTAGCAGCAGAGAGAGAAGAGGAAAATGTAGAGAGGAGGGAGTGAAAGGATGCCAGGTCCGCAGGGAGGCGAGAGTTTTCCTCCATTTCCGCTCGGCTGCCCGGAGCCCTGTTCTGTGAGCTCGCAATGAGTCGTCGAGCCACGGAGCGGGAGGGAGGACCGAGCCGGCCTGGAGGATAGGGACATAGAGAGTCAAAGGATGCAGAAAGGGAGGAGAGGAGGGTTGAGGAGGCAGAATCAGGAGATAGGTTGGAGAAGGTTTGAGCAGAGGGAAGAGATGATAGGATGGAAGAGGAGAGAGTAGCGGGGAGAGAGAGCGAAGGTTGGGACGGCACGATACCATCCGAGTAGGGGCAGTGTGGGAAGTGTTGGATGAGAGCGAGAGGGAAAAGGATACAAGGTAGTGGTCGGAGACTTGGAGGAGTTGCAATGAGGTTAGTGGAGGAACAGCATCTAGTAAAGATGAGGTCGAGCGTATTGCCTGCCTTGTGAGTAGGGGGAAGGTGAGAGGGTGAGGTCAAAAGAGGAGAGGAGTGGAAAGAAGGAGGCAGAGAGGAATGAGTCAAAGGTAGACGTGGGGAGGTTAAAGTCGCCCAGAACTGTGAGAGGTGAGCCGTCCTCAGGAAAGGAGCTTATCAAGGCATCAAGCTCATTGATGAACTCTCCGAGGGAACCTGGAGGGCGATAAATGATAAGGATGTTAAGCTTGAAAGGGCTGGTAACTGTGACAGCATGGAATTCAAAGGAGGCGATAGACAGATGGGTAAGGGGAGAAAGAGAGAATGACCACTTGGGATAGATGAGGATCCCGGTGCCACCACCCCGCTGACCAGAAGCTCTCGGGTGTGCGAGAACACGTGGGCAGACGAAGAGAGAGCAGTAGGAGTAGCAGTGTTGTCTGTGGTGATCCATGTTTCCGTCAGTGCCAAGAAGTCGAGGGACTGGAGGGGAGGCATAGGCTGAGATTAACTCTGCCTTGTTGGCCGCAGATCGGCAGTTCCAGAGGCTACCGGAGACCTGGAACTCCACGTGGGTCGTCGCGCTGGGACCACCAGATTAGGTGGTCGCGCCACGCGGTGTGGAGCGTTTGTATGGTCTGTGCAGAGAGGAGAGAACAGGGATAGACAGACACATAGTTGACAGGCTACACAAGAGGCTACGCTAATGCAAAGGAGATTGGAATGACAAGTGGACTACACGTCTCGAGTGTTGAGAAAGTTAAGCTTACGTAGCAAGAATCTTATTGACTAAAATGATTAAAGTGATACAGTACTGCTGAAGTAGGCTAGCTGGCAGAGGCTGCGTTGTTGACTATGTAGGCTAGCTGGCAGTGGCTGCGTTGTTGACACTACACTAATCAAGTCGTTCCGTTGAGTGTAATAGTTTCTACTGTGCTGCTATTCGGGGCTAGCTGGCTAGCTGGCAGTGTTGATTACGTTACGTTGCGTTAAAAGAACGACAATAGCTGGCTAGCTAACCTAGGAAATCGCTCTAGACTACACAATTATCTTTGATACAAAGACGGCTATGTAGCTAGCTATGTAGCTAGCTACGATCAAACAAATCAAGCCGTTGTACTGTAATGAAATGAAATGAAAAATGTGATACTACCTGTGGAGCGAAGCGAAATGCGACCGGGTTGTTGAGTGCGGAAGTTCTGTTCGGTAGACTTTGGCTAGCTGTTGGCTAGCTAGCAGTGTCTCCTACGTTAAGGACGACAAATAGCTGGCTAGCTAACCTCGGTAAATTAAGATAATCACTCTAAAACTACACACTCTAAACTACACAATTATCTTGGATACGAAGACAGCAAAGACAACTATGTAGCTAGCTAACACTACACTAATCAAGTCGTTCAGTTGAGTGTAATAGTTGTGCTGCTAATCGGTAGACGGTGGACGTTAGCTAGCTGGCTAGCTGCAGGGCAGATAGCAGTGTAGACTGCGTTAGGACGACGAAATACGATAATTACGCAATTATCTATGATACAAAGACGGCTATGTAGCTAGCTAAGAAGAAATTGCTAAGATTAGACAAATCAAACCGTTGTACTATAATGAAATGTAATACTACCTGCGGACCGAGTGCAGATGCGACCGCTCGCTCCAACCCGGAAGTCAGTACCTGTACTTTAGAGACAAGCATCTGCTAAGTGACTCATATATACACTAAACAGTACCTGAACTTTGCCCTTGACAAAGGTAGTGATGTCATTCTCGTTCTCAAAGATGGACAGCTGTGTTTCTAGCTACAACAGTGCAGTAATATCTAACAAGTAATATCTAACAATTTCACAACAATACACTGAAATCTAAGTAAAGGAATGGAATTAAGAATATATTAATATTTTGATGAGCAATGTCAGTGCGGCACAGACTAAGATACAGTACAATAGAATAGAATACAGTATATACATTTGAGATGGGTAATGCAAAATATGTAAACATTAAAGTGACTAGTGTCCCATTATTAAAGTGGCCAGTGATTTCAAGTCTATGTATATAGGGCAGTCCTTGATTATCTTTTTGGCCGTCCTGTGAAATCGGGTGCTGTAGGTGTCCTGGAGGGCAGGTAGTTTGCCCCCGGTGATGCGTTGTGCAGACCGCACCATCCCCTGGAGAGCCCTGCGATTGCGGGTGATGCAGTTGCCGTATCAGGCGGCGATACAGCCCGACAGGATGCTCTCAATTGTGCATCTGTAAAAGTTTGTGAGGGTTTTAGGTGCCAAGACAAATTTCTTCAAGCTCCTGATGTTGAAGAGGCTCTGTTGCGCCTTCTTCACCACACTGTCTGTGTGGGTGGATCATTTCAGTTTGTCAGTGATGCGTACGCCGAGGAACTTGAAGCTTTCCACCTTCTCCACTGTGGTCCCATCGATGTGGATGGGGGGTTGCTCCCTCTGCTGTTTCCTGAAGTCCACGATCATCTCCCATGTTTTGTTGACGTTGAGTGAGAGGTTATTTTCCTGACATCAAACACCCAGGGCACTCACCTCCTCCATGTAGGCTGTCTCACGGTACACGTCAGCTGCCACAGCAAGTGAAATCACTGCAACACTTAAAAAAAGCTGCAGTCAGTTTTAGATTGGGTGGCAAGAAATAAGCTAGTCCTAATACTAAATTAAAGTAACTAAAAGTATTGTATTTGGTACAAATCATTCACTAAACCTCAACGAAATCTTGTAATCAATAATGTGGGAATTGAACAAGTTGAGAGACTAAATTGCTTGAAGTAACCCTGGATTGTAAACTGTCATGGTCAAAACATATTGATGCAACGGTAGCTAAAATGGGGAGAAGTCTGTCAGTAATAAAGTGCTGCTCTGATTACTTGACATCGCTATCAATTAAACAAGTCCTACAGGCCCTAGTTCTGTCGCACTTGGACTACTGTCCACTCATATGGTCAAGTGCCACAAAGAGGGATATAGGCAAATTACAGTTGGCCCAGAACAGAGCAGCAAGGCTGCTCCTTAAATGTACACGGAGAGCTAACATTAATAACATGCATGTCAATCTCTCCTGGCTCAAAGTAGAGGAGATATTGACTTCATCACTACTTGTGAGAAGAATTGACATGTTGAAAGCACAGAGCTGTCTGTTTAAATGACTAGCACACAGTTTGGACACCCATGCATTCCCCACAAGACATGCCACCAGAGGTCTCTTCACAGCCCCAAGTCCAGAACAAACTATGGGAAATGTACAGTACTACATAGAGCCATGACTACATGGAACTCTATTCCATCAGAGATGACAAAACACCTTCTATTCAATGGGGCTAGGCAA
The DNA here is from genome assembly GCF_034236695.1 of Oncorhynchus nerka. Taxonomy (NCBI): domain Eukaryota; kingdom Metazoa; phylum Chordata; class Actinopteri; order Salmoniformes; family Salmonidae; genus Oncorhynchus; species Oncorhynchus nerka. The sequence goes on along the minus strand of NC_088422.1, from coordinate 10,510,054 downwards.
AGCAGAGATGACAAAATACTTTTTATTCAATGGGGCTAGGCAAAACAGAGATGACACAATACTTTTTATTCAATGGGGCTAGGCAAAACAGAGATGACAAAATACTTTTTATTCAATGGGGCTAGGCAAAGCAGAGATGACAAAATACTTTTTATTCAATGGGGCTAGGCCAAACAGAGATGACACAATACTTTTTATTCAATGGGGCTAGGTAAAGCAGAGATGACAAAACACTTTTTATTCAATGGGGCTAGGCAAAACAGAGATGACACAATACTTTTTATTCAATGGGGCTAGGTAAAGCAGAGATGACAAAACACTTTTTATTCAATGGGGCTAGGCAAAACAGAGATGACAAAATACTTTTTATTCAATGGGGCTAGGCAAAACAGAGATGACAAAATACTTTTTATTCAATGGGGCTAGGCAAAACAGAGATGACACAATACTTTTTATTTCACCCATACAACAATATAGCCTGTTATTAAAGTACAGTATGTTTACAATATCATAAACAATCGTATTTTACATGTTGTTCCAAATTACATTTGATATATTCACTCGGTTTATTTTGTCGTGACGACAGGGTGAAGGTGCTCTCTACTCAAGTGGCACAACAGAATCATTCAGATTGACCAAAGCACACCATATGACAACCGTCTTGTATACCTGAGGGATGTCTCCTGTCATTTCCACACCATATGACAACCAACCGTCTTGTATACCTGAGGGATGTCTCCTGTCATTTCCACACCATATGACAACCAACCGTCTTGTATACCTGAGGGATGTCTCCTGTCATTTCCACACCATATGACAACCGTCTTGTGTAACTGAGGGATGTCTCCTGTCATATCCACACCATATGACAACCGTCTTGTGTAACTGAGGGATGTCTCCTGTCATTTCCACACCATATGACAACCGTCTTGTATAACTGAGGGATGTCTCCTGTCATTTCCACACCATATGACAACCGTCTTGTATACCTGAGGGATGTCTCATGTCATATCCACACCATATGACAACCGTCTTGTATACCTGAGGGATGTCTCCTGTCATTTCCACACCATATGACAACCGTCTTGTATACCTGAGGGATGTCTCCTGTCATATCCACACCATATGACAACCGTCTTGTATAACTGAGGGATGTCTCCTGTCATATCCACACCATATGACAACCGTCTTGTATACCTGAGGGATGTCTCCTGTCATTTCCACACCATATGACAACCAACCGTCTTGTATACCTGAGGGATGTCTCCTGTCATTTCCACACCATATGACAACCAACCGTCTTGTATACCTGAGGGATGTCTCCTGTCATTTCCACACCATATGACAACCGTCTTGTGTAACTGAGGGATGTCTCCTGTCATATCCACACCATATGACAACCGTCTTGTGTAACTGAGGGATGTCTCCTGTCATTTCCACACCATATGACAACCGTCTTGTATAACTGAGGGATGTCTCCTGTCATTTCCACACCATATGACAACCGTCTTGTATACCTGAGGGATGTCTCATGTCATATCCACACCATATGACAACCGTCTTGTATACCTGAGGGATGTCTCCTGTCATTTCCACACCATATGACAACCGTCTTGTATACCTGAGGGATGTCTCCTGTCATATCCACACCATATGACAACCGTCTTGTATAACTGAGGGATGTCTCCTGTCATATCCACACCATATGACAACCGTCTTGTATAACTGAGGGATGTCTCCTGTCATTTCCACACCATATGACAACCGTCTTGTATAACTGAGGGATGACTCCTGTCATATCCACACCATATGACAACCAACCGTCTTGTATAACTGAGGTAGTAGAAGTAGAATCTGATGCTACTGCAGCATTGCTCATCTTCACAGGGGGGAAATCTGATGCTACTGCAGCATCTTCACACGTAGGACTCACACACAAACACGCATGCATGCACACAGACACAGTGGGAATCCAGTCCACATGGGTTTCTTGATAGAGGTCAGCTGGTGAACCTACAGTACATAAACAAGTGAAAAGCACGTCTGATGTTAGAATATCACATCTTCAGGTCACCTGTACCATCAGGGCTCTTAAGTGCTTGGTTGTGTTTAATTCATTCAGTTTTTATTTATAGTGTTATATAAAGATGACATGTATTGTTAGGCTGGAATAACCAATAGTCAACACAGCAGGTTATTCTATCCCAGTGAGGCATTTGTCCTATGCTGTAATGTCCATACATTTTCCCTCCTCTGATGAATAATTGTGGTTGGGTCAGTGCCATTGGAGTTTTTATGGACAATAGGCTATATCAGGCCTGGGCAATTATTTTCCATGGAGGGCCACATTCAAATATATTTTTTGCCATTGCGGTCCAGAATCATATTACAGGATTATACATCATGTGTATGACTGTGTTGACAGATACATCTATTGTAAATCACGTCCAGATAGGCTATTTATTTGACTTTTTTAACATGCACAGAAATAAACCACATTCATGTTCTCCTTTTCTTAGGTATTTTCATTATTAAACATGCAATGAACTACACGGAGGGAAAAGTCCACTGTGCATTCAGCACCACGGACAGAACTCTTGTTAAAGGGTATGCATAAAATCACAAGAAAGAGAGAGAGAGCTTCAACATTACCTTTAATTAAACTACTCAATCAGTGTGAGGAGTGAAGTCTCTCTGACTGTCCCAAAATTGTAATCAATCAGCTACTTGCCACAATACTATCGAGGTCTCTCTTGGTCTTGTGTACTTGAAGACTGTGTAGCCCGCCTCACAGTTCACAAGGTGTGAGAGGTCATATGTGGGCTTACAGGCTAATTAGGATATTATTGGCAATTGTAAGCAACATGTTCTTCTCTACTACCACTATGGACTGTATATGTGTGGGCTTACAGGCGAATTAGGATATTATTGGCAATTGTAAGCAACATGTTCTTCTCTACTACCACGATGGACTGTATATTTCTCACACGGTTTGGTCATATAAATGATTGTTTATGTAAATCAAATCAAATTGTATTTTGCGTAGACTTTACCGCGAAATGCAGTTAAAACGCAGAAAATTAACAAATAGATACACATGAAATAGTAACACAATACAGTCACAATAACGAGGCTATATACAAGGGGTCAGTGTACTAGGGTACGAGGTAGTTGGGCTGATTGCTTCAGATAATATGTACATGTAGTTTTGGTTAGGTGATATAGGTAGGGGGAGAAAAGCAGAAAGTCTGGGTAGCAGTTTAATGAACTGTTCAGCAGTCTTATGGCTTTGAGGTAGAAGCTGTTCAGGAGTGTTTTGGTCCCAGACTTGGCGCTCTGGTACTGCTTGCTGTGTGGTAACAGAGAGAACAGATTGTGACTTGGGTGGCTGGAGTCTTTGACAATTTTAAGGCCTTCCTCTGACACCGCCTGGTATAGAGGTCCTGGATGGTAGGGAGCTCGGCTCCAGTGATGTACTGGGCCATATGCATTACCTTCTCTAGTGCCTTGCGGTCGGAAGCCGGGCAGTTGTCATACCAGGCAGTGATGCAACCAGTCAAGATGCTCTCATTGGTGCAGCTGTATATCTTTTTGAGGATCTGAGGGCCCATGCCAAATCTTTTCATCCTCCTGAGGGGAAAGAGCTCTTTTCGTGCAACTTCACGATTGTGTTTGTTTGTTTGGACCATGATAGGTGATGGGTGATAGGTGATAGGGTGATGTGGACCCCGAGGAACTATACTAGAGCCCACCGATGTGAATGGGGGTGTGCTCGGCCCTCCGTTTCCTGTAGTCCACGATCCTTTGTCTTGCTGACGTTGAGGGAGAATATGTTGTCCTGGCACCACACCACGCCAGGTCTCTGACCTCATCCCTGTAGGATGTCTCATCGTCGTCGGTGTTGTCAGAAAATGTAATGATGGTGCTGGAGTCGGCAGGGAGGTCAGCAGGGGGCTAAGCATGTGCCCCTGAGGGGCCCCCGTGGTGAGAGTCAACGTAATGAATGTGTTGTTGCCTACCCTCACCATCTGGGGGCGGCCCGTCAGAAAGCCCAGTACCCAATTGCAGAGGGAGGTGTTCAACCCCAGGGTCCTAAACTTAGCGATGAGCTTGGAGGGCACTATGGTGTTGAATGTTGAGCTGTAGTCATTCTCACGTAGGTGTTTCTTTTGTTTAGGTGGGAAATGGCAGTGTGGAGTGCAATAGATATTGCATCATCTGTGGATATGTTGGGGCGGTATGAAAATTGGAGTGGGTCCAGGGTGTCTGGGATGATGGTGTTGATGTGAGCCATGATCAGCCTTTCAAACCCTTTCATGACTGCATATGTGAGTGCCCTTGGGGTGATAGTCATTTAGACAGGTTTCCTTGGCGTTCTTTGGCACAGGGACTATGGTGGTCTGCTGAAACATGTAGGTATTACAGACTGGGTCAGGGAGAGGTTGAAAATGTCAGTGAAGACACTTGCCAGCTGGTCAGCGCATCCTGGTAATCCGTCTGTCCCTGCGGTCTTGTGAATGTTAACCGGGCTAAAGGTCACGTTGGCTACGAAGTGATAACACAGTCGACCCGGGGAAAACTGGTGCTAAGTGTTGCTTACCTTGAAGCTCGCGTCTGGGTTTCCCTTTGTAAACCGTGATAGTTTGCCACATCCAACGAGCGTCAGAGCCGGCGTAGTAGGATTAGATTTTGGTCCTGAATTGATGCTTTGCCTATTTTGATGGTTCGTCGGAGGGCTTAGCGGGATTTCTTCTAAGCTTCTGGGTTAGAGTCCCACTCCTTGAAAGTGGCAGCTCTACCCGTTAGCTCAGTGCAGATGTTGTTTGTAATCCATGGCTTCTGGTTGGGGTATGTACGTACGGTCACTGTGGGGACTACGTTGTTGATGCACTTAATAATGAAGCCAGTGACTGATGTGGTACTCCTCTATGACATCTGATGAATCCCGGAACATATTCCAATCTGTGCTAGTGAAACAGTCCTGTAGCTTAGCATCCACTTTATCGAACCACATCACAGGTACTTCCTGTTTGTATACCAGATTGTGAAGTGCGTGTCCCATACGTTATATTTCTAGACACTGTTTACCTAGCCAGCGTGTCATCATTGTCAGACAAACTTGAAAAAGAGTTACATTATGAAGTGAAGGCAGAGTCCTTAACAAATACAGTTGGACGGGTGCCATTAGGTTGGCCATTTATTTTCATCTTTGTGAGTAATTTTAGAAATATCCTGTGAATAATGTTTGTCAAAACGCTTACGCTTCAGAGATCATCCCATTTGGACCGTCAGGCACGTTGTTTCCTGTTGATCTTCTGAAAATAAAAATTAGGCCGGTCTCCAATTTCCTCTTCGTTCTCGTGATCTGACATTCTTAACTCTAATCAAATTTGACGAGGGTAGCAAATACCGTGAGAGCAGAACACTTTTGTTTACATCCTCACCTTCAACCACGCCCACCTCGGAAGTCCCATCCTAGGTTCCGACGTGCAACGCGCATTAATCTACTTCCTGGATTTCAACATGAAAACAACAAAATACATTAGTAAAAATTGTGCCTATTGAAGTAAGATGACTGAGAAATTGTGACGAGAATGTCATTACAAAGACTATTGCAGTCATGAGAGGCCAGAGCAGTGAGTTTGGGAGGTATTTATGATGGATTTTGACGTTGTATGGGGTTTATATGGGGAAGGCAAGGGTACAATCATTACCTAATTATTACCTATATCTAAATACACAAGAAATGGACCTAAAAACTTTCTAGGTTACTGACAAATGGCCAGGCAAGTGTTATAAAAGTCCCAGAAGTGTTTTTGAGTGAACTTCCCCTTTAAAGGAAGAGTTTTCTTTCCCAACCAAGCATTTTATCTCATCCTTCACCCCACTTTGCCCCTCTTCCCACCACAGACCCCCTTCGTGGGACCCCCTCCAACTCACCTCATCTTAAAATAGCTAATTGCAACTTCGCACGTCTCAGCACAGCACAGCACATTTCAGCACAGCAGAAAACTATACATTTAGTTAATTAACTTCTGAACTATGAACTGAACAGCAGATATAAGTTTCTCAGGAGAGTGCTCACTGCTGAGTCAAGGCCCCTCACGGTAGAGCAGCATCTCAATACCCACCTGGCACACACACACACACACACACACACACACACACACACACACACACACACACACACACACACACACACACACACACACACACACACACACACACACACACATCCAGACACCCGCCCCCCACCACACACACACACACACACACACACGCCCCCCCACCACACACACACACACAGCCATCACTGGGAGGGCCTGCCTGTTAAGTGTGTGTCTGTGTGCCTCCTCAGCGCCGACCGGTGCTCCCAGCACACAAAGGAGGCCATTACTACTGACAGTGATAAATGAATGATAACGTTGTCATGTTAAGCAGCTTTGTAGTGCTTAAATTTGCACAACCAAGTCCACTTACAAAGGAAATCATTTCATCCATGAACAAAACTTGTGTAAATGATTACAGAGGAGGGTAGTTCAGCTTTCTAGTATTGTTCCTCAGTGTTTGCCTGTGTGTGTGTGTTTGAGTCCTGTTATTCTGGCCTTCTCCACTTAGTAGGGCCCTATTTTTTGTCACAGTGGAAGAGTAGAGGACCTTTTGAACTTTAGTAACATTGTGAGTGCCTGTGTATGCTGAAAGCCTGGGGAAACTTCAAAAGCGACCCAGTGATTCATAGGATCCCTTGTTTATTCCATGTTTCGGCACCAACTGTCTCCATAATGATCAGTGCAATTGACGTAAAGTAGTAATTTGGAGAAGAAAAAAAATGATCTCCCTCAGATATAAAGCTCTGGTATTGGCCTGCGTTGGATTCAGAGAGCTGGAGGTGGACCTGCTGACTGAGCTCCAGAGGAAGCCGTGTGCTCCATCCAGCAGATGAGGCGAGTGATGCTGCCAGTTGAGCGATTGCGTTTTGGCGTGCCTTCATCCTTCAAAATGAGAGACACTGCGGGTTTCTGGCCAGCGTGATGGATGGTTAATGCAACAAGAAAGCTTAACTCGGGTTCGACAATATGGTGGTGTTAGAGATTGATTTGTCACAAGCACTGGTTATTGTTTAACCTTTCCTTTAGGAAGCAGGCAAGACTGCAGAATGAGTTCTCCTAAAAACCACTCTGCTAACGTTGCTCTACTGAACTCTGCTACTTCATCCACCGCAGCGGGCGAGCCAGCGAGGCAACCGTCCCACAAGCGCTGTGTTCAAGTGTCACTATTTGTTGAATCTAGGGCCGTGGAGCTTGTCTACCATCTCGATGGGGAATGAAGCACCTCTTTAAGGCGGTGTAGGGTCATAGAGGTTGTCTACCTTCTCGATGAAGAATGAAGCACCTCTTTAAGGTTGGTGTAGGGACATAGAGGTTGTCTACCTTCTCGATGGGGAATGAAGCTCCTCTTTAAGGCGGTGTAGGACCATAGAGGTTGTCTACCATCTCGATGGGGAATGAAGCACCTCTTTAAGGCGGTATAGGGCCATAGAGGTTGTCTACCTTCTCGATGGGGAATGAAGCACCTCTTTAAGGCGGTGTAGGGCCATAGAGGTTGTCTACCTTCTCGATGAAGAATGAAGCACCTCTTTAAGGCGGTATAGGGCCATAGAGGTTGTCTACCTTCTCGATGAAGAATGAAGCACCTCTTTAAGGCGGTATAGGGCCATAGACGTTGTCTACCTTCTCGATGGGGAATGAAGCACCTCTTTAAGGCGGTATAGGGCCATAGAGGTTGTCTACCTTCTCGATGGGGAATGAAGCACCTCTTTAAGGCGGTGTAGGGCCATAGAGGTTGTCTACCTTCTCGATGAAGAATGAAGCACCTCTGTAAGACCGAATGCCAGACAGGACAGAGTTCCTACTCCTATTAACATTTGAAATAACCTTTCAGAGTAAATTTCACCCAGTGATAAACATAATGGCAATAACAATCTGCAATCCTTCAAGCCACATTGCTAATTTAAGACTGGCTTCCAAAACACACTCCTAATGAACCTCTCTGACAGTGTTGTGACATCATCAACACTGGACGAACTAATGTGTTGTGACATCATCAGCACTGGACGTACTAATACGATGTCAGTTCACGCCTCTCTCCTGTCGTCAGGGGTGTGATAAATAGATAGATGACCCTGGAGGAGGTAATAGCAGAACAGGGTTGCAGATGCTAACTTGGTTAGCGTGTCAGAGACGTGTCTTAGACGTGTTCCCGAGACGACCTGTCAGGCTATATTGGGTTCATATGCTCCCCTCCCAGGCCTGGATGGATGGACAGGCTACTGAGACCAAAGGGGCTGCGGCTGACAGTATCAAAACACAAAACACTAAACTCAGCCCTGGATGAAGTCACAGGGACTTCTCAACTTCACTATAGCTATATGGCCACTCTGTCCTCTTTCCCTCTAACATATAATACTCCTTAGTGGACATCCTTAGTGGACATCCTTAGTGGACATCCTTAGTGGACACCCTTAGTGGACACCCTTAGTGGACATCCTTAGTGGACGTCCTTAGTGGACATACTTAGTGGACATCCTTAGTGGACACCCTTAGTGGACACCCTTAGTGGACATCCTTAGTGGACGCCCTTAGTGGACGCCCTTAGTGGACACCCTTAGTGGACATCCTTAGTGGACACCCTTAGTGGACATCCTTAGTGGACATCCTTAGTGGACATCCTTAGTGGACATCCTTAGTGGAACTATACATGTGCCACAGACTAATTGTCATAAAAGGCTTAGAGCCTTACAGTGATGGAGTATGTGGGTGTGATTACAGTGATGTAGTATGTGGGTGTGATTACAGTGATGTAGTATGTGGGTGTGATTACAGTGATGGAGCATGTGGTGTGATTACAGTGATGGAGTATGTGGGTGTGGTTACAGTGATGGAGTATGTGGGTGTGATTACAGTGATGTAGTATGTGGGTGTGATTACAGTGATGTAGTATGTGGGTGTGATTACAGTGATGGAGCATGTTTGTGTGATTACAGTGATGTAGTGTGTGGATGTGATTACAGTGATGGAGTGTGTGGGTGTGATTACAGTGATAGAGTATGTGGGTGTGATTACAGTGATGTAGTGTGTGGGTGTGATTACAGTGATGGAGTATGTGGGTGTGATTACAGTGATGTAGTATGTGGGTGTGATTACAGTGATGGTGTATGTGGGTGTGATTACAGTGATGGAGTATGTGGGTGTGATTACAGTGATGGAGTATGTGGGTGTGATTACAGTGATGGAGTATGTGGGTGTGATTACAGTGATGGAGTATGTGGGTGTGATTACAGTGATGGAGTATGTGGGTGTGATTACAGTGATGGAGTATGTGGGTGTGATTACAGTGATGGAGTATTTGGGCGTGATTACAGTAATGGAGTATGTGGGTGTGATTACAGTGATGCAGTATGTGGGTGTGATTACAGTGATGGAGTATGTGGGTGTGATTACAGTGATGGAGTATGTGGGTGTGATTACAGTGATGGAGTATGTGGGTGTGATTACAGTGATGGAGTATGTGAGTGTGATTGACCAAATTCCAGTGGTGTAAACTACTCAAGTAGTTTTTTGGTGTATCTGTACTTTACTATTTATATTTTTGACAACTTATACTTTTATTTCACTACATTCCTAAATCAAATTATATACTTTTTATCCCATACATGACACGCAAAAGTACTTGTTACATTTTGAATGCGTAGCAGGACAGGAAAATTGTTAAATTCATGCATGCCCTTTTTAAGAGAACATCCCTGGTCATCCCTACTGCATCGGATCTGGCTCACTAAACACTCACTAAACACTCACTAAACACTCACTAAACACTCACTAAACTGACTCACTAAACACAAATGCTTTCATTTGTAAATGAAGTCTGAGTGTTGGAGTGTGTCTCTGGCTATCTGTAAATTTTAAAAACACGAAAAATGGTGCTGTCTAATTTGCTTAATATAAGGATTTTTAAAATTATTTATACATTAACTTTTGTTACTTAAGTATATTTTTTGCAATTAAAGTTACTTTTGATACTTAAGTATACATATTTAAAACCAAATACGTTGTATTTTACACAATACGTGACTTTCACTTTTACTTCAGTAGTTCTCTATTAAGAAATCTTTAATTTGACTCTTTAAGTAAAATGTGTTGGTGTGTTGGAGAAATCTTTAATTTGACTCTTTAAGTAAAATGTGTTGGTGTGTTGGAGAAATCTTTAATTTGACTCTTTAAGTAAAATGTGTTGGTGTGTTGGAGAAATCTTTAATTTGACTCTTTAAGTAAAATGTGTTGGTGTGTTGGAGAAATCTTTAATTTGACTCTTTAAGTAAAATGTGTTGGTGTGTTGGAGAAATCTTTAATTTGACTCTTTAAGTAAAATGTGTTGGTGTGTTGGAGAAATCTTTAATTTGACTCTTTAAGTAAAATGTGTTGGTGTGTTGGAGAAATCTTTAATTTGACTCTTTAAGTAAAATGTGTTGGTGTGTTGGAGAAATCTTTAAGTATGACAATTAGGTACTTTTCCCACCACCACAAATTCTGATACAAAAGTGTTTGTGTCTTGAAAATGTGTATGAATTACATTATTAATTATTAATTATTATTAATTACATTATTAATTATTAATTATTATTAATTACATTATTAATTATTAATTATTATTAATTACATTATTAATATGGCAACACAATATTAATATGATAAATGTAATTTATACACATTTTCAAGTATCAGAATCACACCCACATACTACATTTACATTTAAGTCATTTAGCAGACGCTCTTATCCAGAGCGACTTACAAATTGGTGCTTTCACCTTATGACATCCAGTGGAATATACTACATCACTGTAATCACACCCACATACTACATCACTGTAATCACACCCACATACTACATCACTGTAATCACACCCACATACTACATCACTGTAATCACACCCACATACTACATCACTGTAATCACACCCACATACTACATCACTGTAGTCACACCCACATACTACATCACTGTAATCACACCCACATACTACATCACTGTAGTCACACCCACATACTACATCACTGTAATCACACCCACATACTACATCACTGTAATCACACCCACATACTACATCACTGTAATCACACCCACATACTACATCACTGTAGTCACACCCACATACTACATCACTGTAATCACACCCACATACTACATCACTGTAATCACACCCACATACTACATCACTGTAATCACACCCACATACTACATCACTGTAATCACGCCCACATACTACATCACTGTAATCACACCCACATACTACATCACTGTAATCACACCCACATACTACATCACTGTAATCACACCCACATACTACATCACTGTAGTCACACCCACATACTACATCACTGTAATCACACCCACATACTACATCACTGTAATCACACCGACATACTACATCACTGTAATCACACCCACATACCACATCACTGTAATCACACCCACATACTACATCACTGTAATCACACCCACATACTACATCACTGTAATCACACCCACATACTACATCACTGTAATCACACCCACATACTACATCACTGTAATCACACCCACATACTACATCACTGTAATCACACCCACATACTACATCACTGTAATCACACTCACATACTGCATCCCTGCATCACTGTAATCACACCCACATACTGCATCACTGTATCACTGTAATCACACCCACATACTACATCACTGTAATCACACCCACATACTACATCACTGTAATCACACCCACATACTACATCACTGTAATCACACCCACATACTACATCACTGTAATCACACCCACCCACTACATCACTGTAATCATACCTAAATACTACATCACTGTAATCACACCCACATACTACATCACTGTAATCACACTCACATACTGCATCCCTGCATCACTGTAATCACACCCACATACAGCATCACTGTATCACTGTAATCACATCCACATACTACATCACTGTAATCATACCACATACTCCATCACTGTAATCACACCACATACTACATCACTGTAATCACACCCACATACCACATCACTGTAATCACACCCATATACTACATCACTGCAATCACACCCACATACTACATCACTGTAATCACACCCGCATACTACATCACTGTAGTCACACCCACATACTACATCACTGTAATCATACCACATACTACATCACTGTAATCACACCCACATACTACATCACTGTAATCATACCACATACTACATCACTGTAATCACACCCATATACTACATCACTGCAATCACACCCACATACTACATCACTGTAATCACACCCGCATACTACATCACTGTAGTCACACCCACATACTACATCACTGTAATCATACCACATACTACATCACTGTAATCACACCCACATACTACATCACTGTAATCATACCACATACTACATCACTGTAATCACATCCACATACTACATCACTGTAATCACACCCACATACTACATCACTGTAATCATACAACATACTACATCACTGTAATCACACCCACATACTACATCACTGTAATCATACCACATACTACATCATTGTAATCACATCCACATACTACATCACTGTAATCACACCCACATACTACATCACTGTAATCATACCACATACTACATCACTGTAATCACACCCACATACTACATCACTGTAATCATACCACATACTACATCACTGTAATCACACCCACATACTACATCACTGTAATCATACCACATACTACATCATTGTAATCACATCCACATACTACATCACTGTAATCACACCCACATACTACATCACTGTAATCATACCACATACTACATAATTGTAATCACACTCACATACTACATCACTGTAATCATACCACATACTACATCATTGTAATCACACTCACATACTACATTACTGTAATCACACTCACATACTACATCACTGTAATCATACCACATACTACATCATTGTAATCACACTCACATACTACATCACTGTAATCATACCACATACTACATCATTGTAATCACACTCACATACTACATCACTGTAATCATACCACATACTACATCATTGTAATCACACTCACATACTACATTACTGTAATCACACCCACATACTACATCACTGTAATCACACCCACATACTACATCACTGTAATCACACCCACATACTACATCACTGTAGTCACACCCACATACTACATCACTGTAATCACACCCACATACTACATCACTGTAATCACACCGACATACTACATCACTGTAATCACACCCACATACCACATCACTGTAATCACACCCACATACTACATCACTGTAATCACACCCACATACTACATCACTGTAATCACACCCACATACTACATCACTGTAATCACACCCACACACTACATCACTGTAATCACACCCACCCACTACATCACTGTAATCATACCTAAATACTACATCACTGTAATCACACCCACATACTACATCACTGTAATCACACTCACATACTGCATCCCTGCATCACTGTAATCACACCCACATACTGCATCACTGTATCACTGTAATCACACCCACATACTACATCACTGTAATCACACCCACATACTACATCACTGTAATCACACCCACATACTACATCACTGTAATCACACCCACATACTACATCACTGTAATCACACCCACCCACTACATCACTGTAATCATACCTAAATACTACATCACTGTAATCACACCCACATACTACATCACTGTAATCACACTCACATACTGCATCCCTGCATCACTGTAATCACACCCACATACAGCATCACTGTATCACTGTAATCACATCCACATACTACATCACTGTAATCATACCACATACTCCATCACTGTAATCACACCCACATACTACATCACTGTAATCACACCCACATACCACATCACTGTAATCACACCCATATACTACATCACTGCAATCACACCCACATACTACATCACTGTAATCACACCCGCATACTACATCACTGTAGTCACACCCACATACTACATCACTGTAATCATACCACATACTACATCACTGTAATCACACCCACATACTACATCACTGTAATCATACCACATACTACATCACTGTAATCACACCCATATACTACATCACTGCAATCACACCCACATACTACATCACTGTAATCACACCCGCATACTACATCACTGTAGTCACACCCACATACTACATCACTGTAATCATACCACATACTACATCACTGTAATCACACCCACATACTACATCACTGTAATCATACCACATACTACATCACTGTAATCACATCCACATACTACATCACTGTAATCACACCCACATACTACATCACTGTAATCATACAACATACTACATCACTGTAATCACACCCACATACTACATCACTGTAATCATACCACATACTACATCATTGTAATCACATCCACATACTACATCACTGTAATCACACCCACATACTACATCACTGTAATCATACCACATACTACATCACTGTAATCACACCCACATACTACATCACTGTAATCATACCACATACTACATCACTGTAATCACACCCACATACTACATCACTGTAATCATACCACATACTACATCATTGTAATCACATCCACATACTACATCACTGTAATCACACCCACATACTACATCACTGTAATCATACCACATACTACATAATTGTAATCACACTCACATACTACATCACTGTAATCATACCACATACTACATCATTGTAATCACACTCACATACTACATTACTGTAATCACACTCACATACTACATCACTGTAATCATACCACATACTACATCATTGTAATCACACTCACATACTACATCACTGTAATCATACCACATACTACATCATTGTAATCACACTCACATACTACATCACTGTAATCATACCACATACTACATCATTGTAATCACACTCACATACTACATTACTGTAATCACACCCACATACTACATCACTGTAATCACACCCACATACTACATCACTGTAATCATACCACATACTACATCACTGTAATCACACCCACATACTACATCACTGTAATCATACCACATACTACATCATTGTAATCACATCCACATACTACATCACTGTAATCACACCCACATACTACATCACTGTAATCATACCACATACTACATCATTGTAATCACACTCACATACTACATTACTGTAATCACACCCACATACTGCATCACTGTAATCACACTCACATGCTACATCGCTGTAATCAAACCCACGTACTGCATCACTGCATCACTGTAATCACATCCACACACTGCATTCTGTAATCATCACCCACACACTACATCACTGTAATCATACTACATACTCCATCACTGTAATCACACCCACATACTACATCACTGTAATCACACCCACATACCACATCACTGTAATCACACCCATAAACTACATCACTGCAATCACACCCACATACTACATCACTGTAATCACACCCACATACCACATCACTGTAATCACACCCATAAACTACATCACTGTAATCACACCCGCATACTACATCACTGTAGTCACACCCACATACTACATCACTGTAATCACACCCACATTCTACGTCACTGCATCACTGTAATCACACCCACATACTACATCACTGCAATCACACCCTCATACTACGTCACTGCATCACTGCAATCACACCCACATACTACATCACTGTAATCACACCCGCATACTACATCACTGTAATCACACCCGCATACTACATCACTGTAATCACACCCACATACTCCATCACTGTAATCACACCCACATACTACGTCACTACATCACTGTAATCACACCCACATACTACATCACTGTAATCACACCCACATTCTACGTCACTGCATCACTGTAATCACACCCACATACTACATCACTGCAATCACACCCTCATACTACGTCACTGCATCACTGCAATCACACCCACATACTACATCACTGTAATCACACCCGCATACTACATCACTGTAATCACACCCGCATACTACATCACTGTAATCACACCCACATACTACGTCACTACATCACTGTAATCACACCCACATACTACGTCACTACATCACTGTAATCACACCCACATACTCCATCACTGTAATCACACCCACATACTATGTCACTACATCACTGTAATCACACCCACATACTCCATCACTGTAATCACACTCACATACTCCATCACTGTAATCACACCCACATAGGGCATCACTGTAATCACACTCACATACTCCATCACTGTAATCACACCCACATACTCCATCACTGTAATCACACCCACATACTCCATCACTGCATCACTCTAAGGCTCACCAAGACTGTGCTTCAGCAAATATTTGAAATGGGTTTTCAGTTTTCAGTTTGATCAGAAGTATATTCAAAATATTCTGAAATCACATTCTTGGAACAAATTGGAATGGCAAATTAAACACATGTATCATGTGACATTTTCAGTTGGGTTGATTTGGAGAGCAGGGAGGTACATTCCTGTCTTATCATTTTGGTACATATGGACACGTCTGTGTCAGGGTTCCAGGTAGGATGGTGGGAAGACAGGATTGTGTGAACCACGTCTGTGTCAGGGTTCCAGGTAGGATGGTGGGAAGACAGGATTGTGTGAACCACGTCTGTGTCAGGGTTCCAGGTAGGATGGTGGGAAGACAGGATTGTGTGAACCACGTCTGTGTCAGGGTTCCAGGTAGGATGGTGGGAAGACAGTATTGTGTGAACCACGTCTGTGTCAGGGTTCCAGGTAGGATGGTGGGAAGACAGGATTGTGTGAACCACGTCTGTGTCAGGGTTCCAGGTAGGATGGTGGGAAGACAGGATTGTGTGAACCACGTCTGTGTCTGATAAACAGATTTCTGGTTTGACAAAGTTAATTAGGTTTGCCTTCCTCGGTCTCTAGCGATCGATTTGAATCAGAACGTCAGAAAGAGAGGGAAGAAAACGTGGTTGCCTATAGGAGGAGCGTGGTAATCTCAGTCCCATTGGACAAGTCCAGATTAGACTAACTAGATTTTAGAGGTGGGATTTAATAAACAGGATTCAAGCACTCACTCTCTCTCACTCACCCACTCACACACACACACACACACACACACACACACACACACACACACACACACACACACACACACACACACACACACACACACACACACACACACACACACACACACACACACACTCTCTCACACAAACACACACACACACAGGTTTTCATTGACCTAGGTTTATTTGATAAAATAAATGTTACAAATAAATGGAACAGTATGTACAATACATTTATTTCTCTGTCTGTCTGTCTGTCTGTCTGTCTGTCTGTCTGTCTGTCTGTCTGT
The DNA here is from genome assembly GCF_034236695.1 of Oncorhynchus nerka. NCBI lineage: Eukaryota > Metazoa > Chordata > Actinopteri > Salmoniformes > Salmonidae > Oncorhynchus > Oncorhynchus nerka. The sequence continues at coordinate 10,492,633 of NC_088422.1, read as the reverse complement.
CTGTCTGTCTGTCTGTCTGTCTGTCTGTCTGTCTGTCTGTCTGTCTCAATTCAATTCAATTCAAGGGGCTTTATTGGCATGGGAAACGTGTTAACATTGCCAAAGCAAGTGAGGTAGATAATATTCAAAAGTGAAAAAATTAACAGTAAACATGACACATACAGAAGTTTCAAAACAATAAAGACATTACAAATGTCAAATTATGTTTATTTACAGTGTTGTAACAATGTACAAATGGTTAAAGTACACAAGGGAAAATAAATAAGCATAAATGGCAACAGGTCACAAATCTTGCTGCTTTGGTATTTCAACCATTAGATATGGGAGTTTATCAAAATCGGGTTTGTTTTCAAATTTATTGTGGGTCTGTGTAATCTGAGGGAAATGTGTGTCTCTAATGTGGTCATACATTTGGCAGGAGGTTAGGAAGTGCAGCTCAATTTCCACCTCATTTTGTGGGCAGTGAGCACATAGCCTGTCTTCTCTTGAGAGCCATGTCTGCCTACGGCGGTCTTTCTCAATAGCAAGGCTATGCTCACTCAGTCTGTACATAGTCAAAGCTTTCCTTTAAGTTTGGGTCAGTCACAGTGGTCAGGTATTCTGCCACTGTGTACTCTCTGTGTAGGGTCAGTCACAGTGGTCAGGTATTCTGCCACTGTGTACTCTCTGTGTAGGGTCAGTCACAGTGGTCAGGTATTCTGCCAATGTGTACTCTCTGTATAGGGTTAGTCACAGTGGTCAGGTATTCTGCCACTGTGTACTCTCTGTGTAGGGTCAGTCACAGTGGTCAGGTATTCTGCCACTGTGTACTCTCTGTGTAGGGTCAGTCACAGTGGTCAGGTATTCTGCCACTGTGTACTCTCTGTGTAGGGTCAAATAGTATTCTAGTTTGCTCTGTTTTTTTGTTGTTTCTTTTCAATGTGCCAAGTAATTATCTTTTAGTTTTCTCCTGATTTGGTTGAGTCTAATTGTGTTGCTGTCCTGGGGCTCTGTGGGGTGTGTTTGTGTTTGTGAACAGAGCCCCAGGACCAGCTTGCTTAGGGGAGTTTTCTCCAGATTCATCTCTCTGTAGGTGATGGCTTTGTTATGGAAGGTTTGGGAATCATTTCTTTTTAGTTGGTTGTGGAATTGAACTTCTCTTTTCTGGAATTTTTGATAATTAGCGGTTAATGGCATAATTCTACTCTGTATGCATTATTTGGTGTTTTACATTGTACACAGGATATCTGAGCAGAATTCTGCATGCAGAGTCTCAATTTGATGTTTGTTCCATTATGTGAATTCTTGGTTGGTGAGCGGACCCCAGACCTCACAACCATAAAGGTCAATGGGTTCTATAACTGATTCAAGTATTTTTAGCCAGATCCTAATTGGTATGTTGAATATTTTTGCAGGTCTCTCTCTTTCTCTCTCCCTTATTTCCATCTCTCTGTATTCTTATCCTATACTGTGTGTCTTATTCATTCTATGACGAGGAGAAAGCAGGAATGTCCATCTAGGTCAATTAAAGCTGTTGATTGTCTTTGTAAGGGAGAGCCGTGGCTGAGAGAAATGGCATGTAACCAAAGGGCATATTTCCAGTCGGTAACCTTTCGCTACTGGGCATTTAGTAAGTAATGTCAGTCCCATCAGTGGAAATCAATGCTCTCCAGTATGCTCAAATGAGATTAGCATTACTGTGAACGTTTAGCTGAATGATATGTCATTTATTGACGGTGACTTGTAATCGCCCACTCTCTATCAGCTCACACGCATGACACCAGGGTGGCGGCGCTGACTCCATGCCATGATGTATAATGGTGCTCTGATACAAATTTTCAACCTGTATGTGCCTGGCATTCATAATATAGCGTTAAGTGCCTCTCCCGATCGATTCTTTCATTATGGAATTAATGCGGGCCGTCCTAACGATCCTCCTCCCGCCTCGTGAATATTCATGTGGGGCAAAGACAAGACTGTAACTAGTAAGGATGTTGTCCCAGGATCCTTCAGGGGAGTGTCGAGATGGAGTCCCTAAAGTAAGCACCTTCTGAAATGACAACTTGAGTGGAGTGTAGTTCTCTCTCTCTCTCTCTCTCTCTCTCTCTCTCTCTCTCTCTCTCTCTCTCTCTGTGTAATTGCGATGAGGAGTCTCCTCCAGTAGTCCATCAGTGTTTGGGCTCTAATTGAACTTGTCTCAGTGTGTCTGGTCGTCTGTTCACAGTGACACCAGCTCCTTGGTGACTGACACACAGTGAATTACTGGGCTTTCTTTCTGGCCACGTGGCCAGTCTCTCTGACAATCACTCTCAGGAAGGAACACACAGGCAAAATGGCCGTCTCTCTCTCTCTCTCTCTCTCTCGCTCTCTCTGGCTAGACATATTCCACAACAATGCACTCAAGATGGTGGTCGTTGCCTGCGAATGAGATATATATATATTAGTACTGATACCAAGTCTTGTAATACATGTGTTGAGGGAAGGTCAAACACCAGATGCGACATATTCATTGACGCAATCTGAATCTCACCAGATCTGTTTTCAAGCAGCGACGCCTCTTTAGCAACCCTTTGCACTATTCATCATTACATTAATGGAGGTCTCCAGAAACCACTGGTATTAATCATTCCTTATGGATTCAGTGTAATAGAAGTGGTGTCTCAAATACAGCCCCCTGCCAACGTCCTCTGTGTTCATATCATAGTCCATTGGAAATCAATGACTAGAGCTCAAAATGTATGTCACACACACACACACACACACACAATATTGTAATACTGCATTGCCATGAGGTGCATGATGGGCCCTGTTTCCTTGAGGAGAGCTAGTGATGCAGACTGGGCCCTGTTTCATTGAGGAGAGCTAGTGATGCAGACTGGGCCCTGTTTCCTTGAGGAGAGCTAGTGATGCAGACTGGGCCCTGTTAGTGGAGCAGTCTGGGCCCTGTTAGTGGAGCAGTCTGGGCCCTGCTACTGGATCGGTCTGGGCCCTGCTAGTGGAGCGGTCTGGGCCCTGCTACTGGATCGGTCTGGGCCCTGCTACTGGATCGGTCTGGGCCCTGCTAGTGGATCGGTCTGGGCCCTGTTAGTGGAGCGGTCTGGGCCCTGTTAGTGGATCGGTCTGGGCCCTGCTACTGGATCGGTCTGGGCCCTGCTAGTGGAGCGGTCTGGGCCCTGCTACTGGATCGGTCTGGGCCCTGTTAGTGGATCGGTCTGGGCCCTGTTAGTGGATCGGTCTGGGCCCTGCTAGTGGAGCGGTCTGGGCCCTGCTACTGGATCGGTCTGGGCCCTGCTAGTGGATCGGTCTGGGCCCTGTTAGTGGAGCGGTCTGGGCCCTGTTAGTGGAGCAGTCTGGGCCCTGTTAGTGGATCGGTCTGGGCCCTGCTACTGGATCGGTCTGGGCCCTGCTAGTGGAGCGGTCTGGGCCCTGCTACTGGATCGGTCTGGGCCCTGTTAGTGGATCGGTCTGGGCCCTGCTAGTGGATCGGTCTGGGCCCTGTTAGTGGAGCAGTCTGGGCCCTGTTAGTGGATCGGTCTGGGCCCTGTTAGTGGAGCGGTCTGGGCCCTGTTAGTGGAGCAGTCTGGGCCCTGTTAGTGGATCGGTCTGGGCCCTGCTACTGGATCGGTCTGGGCCCTGCTAGTGGAGCGGTCTGGGCCCTGCTACTGGATCGGTCTGGGCCCTGTTAGTGGATCGGTCTGGGCCCTGCTAGTGGATCGGTCTGGGCCCTGTTAGTGCCAAAGCACTTTCTTCCAGTGTCAGAAAAACAGCTAGTGAGGTACTGTTCAGCTCCTCCAGTTTCCTCAAGATTGACTGTACTTTTCTTAAGGTTGGTTTGCAGAAAGAAGTTCCTTGTTTAGAGCACAGACTCTGACGGCGTGTTCTCTCTCTTTCCACTGCTCTGGTCATGGCTGACACTGTTGACTGAGCTCCTCCTCGGGTGAAGCTGTCCACTCTCAGTGGGGTGGCATCCATTTTAAATTGCTTTTTCACACTTGCCTGGCCACGGGGCAACTCAAGCCCCACACCTCCACACTCAGGACATCCTGCGGGTGCCAGCTATTAGCAAGCGAGACCTGACACCTCCACAATAGCTCAGGATATATGTGATACACACCCACGCACGCACGCACACACGCACTCACACACACACACACACACTCACACACTGACTCACACACTCACCCTCACCCTCACACACTACATGCAGCAATGCCTCTATCAACAACACCTAACACTTCTTCCTCCCTCTCATCAGTCCCCTACTCGGTCAGAGTGGGGGGGGGGGGGGGTTATTGGGAAATGGCCGCATGCGACTGGCTGATTTGGGGAAGATGGTGCCTTATGTCTGGGGAAATGTGGTTTTCTGAACACTGACAGGGACATAAATCAACAAGTAGGAAAAGAAAAGCATTGGTATGAACCACGCAAAGCCCAGAAATACACCCTGTGATGAATGTAGGGCTCATAAATAGAACTCAATGGATACTTCCCACATGGCACCCTATTCCCTACATAGTGCACTACTTTTGACCAGAGCCTTTATGGGCCCGGTCTAAAATAGTGCACTATAACATCGTGAATATGATGGCATTTAGGATGCAGCCAATCTCTCTCGCTCCCTCTCCTTCTCTCTCGGCCCAAAACGGACGAGTCGTACAATCAATAGAATGCTTTCTTCTCGGGGAAATACTTCGACCATGGAATTATTGTCCTGAGACCTTTAGCTTCTCGGATAGGGTTGAGACTCGCTGCCATAGCTCAACCATGTCACTCACAACACAATGTAGGTAACCGACAGAGGAATCAGTCAATCTGGTTCGTAATCAATCATTCCATGGAAATCGATATGAAAGCTCAGTAGGAATCGCGTTGAATCAAATCCAATGAAACCGTGTTGGGAGTTAAACGGTGTAAATAATGTCTAGACTCAAATACATGTAATGGTCTGTGAATAGCAAGGGCAGGGGATAAATGAATCATATTCAGACTCGGAGAAGCAGCCAGCCAACCAGTCAGCCAGCCAGCCAACCAGCTTACGTTCTGCACTGCACTGCGGTCCAGACACTGTATCTAAAGGGCAGGAACAATGGATGAGCAGCGGGCGCGGTAAATGGAACTCCAGACTTGGCACGTGGCGGACTTCCTGTTTAAGGCCGTAAATCCTCATGACGCTCTAACAGCCCAGCCCCCCCCCCCCCCCCCCCACCCAGCATCCACCTCTGATGGAGAGCCATAAGAAGTGTTTGCACAGCACTTTTTAATCGACGCCTCACAACAATTAAATTAAGGGCCGTGGGATCAATTTATTAGCCGACCCACCTTTTCAAAATGCCCCGCATTTAGTCTGTGCCTGTCTGTCTGCCTTTCTGCCTGCCTGCATGTTTGTCTGTCTGACTGCCTGTCCGTCTGCCTGTCTGTTTGGTCCTTGGGGTGACACAGATGGGCTTTGTCAACATTGTTACATCTGGTCCTGGTCTAATCCCCCCCCCTGCCCCAATGGGACTCCGCTCATGCTGCCAGCCCGTTGCCAAGGCGACGGTGCCAGGCACCCAGGCCAGGGGGGCCAGCGCCAGGTTCAGGACAGACCGATACCGTGCCCGGATGCCAAGGCTCTGCCTTTGTGTCTCTTTCCTGGAAAAGGAGGGACATGTTTACAACTGTGCTCATATTTTCATCTAAAGGAACATTTAGAAGATGATTGACAATTATACATACATACATACATACATACATACATACATACATACATACATACATACATACACACACACACACACACACACACACACACACACACACACACACACACACACACACACACACATACATACACACACACACACACACACACACACACACACACACACACACACACACACACACACACACACACACACACACACACACACATACATACATACATACATACATACATACATACATACATACATACATACATACATACATACATACATACATACATACATACATACATACATACATGCATTTCACGTAGAGATCACTGCAGAAGCGTAAATTGTTGTCATACGTACAACCTTGATCAAATAAGTGATGCAAATAGGTTTTCGGTAGGCCGTATCAGTTTTGTGCCAACTTGAGTTAAAACAGTCCTAGTTCAATAAGACTCAGACTATGTCCTAATTATCTCTCCTTCTTCCTAATGTGTACACTTGTTCACTTCCCTTCACTGATTTGGAAATGACTGGTATAAGAAATATGGTGGATACTCCCACTAGCCCATACTTCCACCAATTCAACGCTTTCAGATTTAAGGGAAGTAGTGAACGAGTGCACACTTCAGGAGGAAGGAGATCTTTTTTAGCGATATTTTGTTGTTGTTTTGATGGTTGATATTGAGTTTAAATTGTGTCAGATTGGATTGTATTGGAGGGGGAGAAGCAGACTTAAAAAATAAATAAAGAATGGTGAAAGATGAAATGCCAGAGTTGAAGGGTTAGGTTGAGACAAGGTTTACATGCGGACCACACCGCTCACGTTGCAAAGTAAATGTACGCATACGTTATTCAATCATTTCATCTAAACTGCTCGCGTATGTCAAATTTTTTAACTTGGTTTTTAGGAGCATAAACCCACATGGGTGATTGAAAGATGAACTGAGGTGCGCAATCCAGTCCAGTTGGTGGTGGTAATGCACCTTTGAAGTTGGTTGCTCATTTTCAATCAGACATAAAATGCACAGAAGAAGAAGGAGAAGAAAACTCCTACTACTGAAAATTAGTATAAACTAAGTAGGTTTCCCCTTTTATCTGTGGATTAAATGTCGGAGTTGAGAACACACAGTTTTGTGTCACTCAAAATGGGTTTAAATTCTACAAAGATCCAGAAAAAAAGGACCATATGTATTTCAGGTAAAATAACAACCCAATGTTTATATCCCAGGACAAATTAGCTAGCAACAGCAAACTAGCTACCTAAATGTCCATGAATGTTTCATGTGTTTCAACCTGACCCCAAATTAATATAGTTGGTTCAGAGTTCATTTTGATATTTCAACCTGCGTGTCTGGATCACGTCTGGTGTAGATATACAAAATCAACACGCGTGCAATGGCGCATGTGGATGCACAAGCGTGCCCAGTCTAGACAGCATGTTAGGGTGAGAGGGAGGTCAGGTGTTTTCCGTACTATTGGCTAGATGCAGAAAGTGTGACGCAAGACAACAGGAAATGCATCTAAGTCCTCCTGAGGGTTTTATATGCAGTGTGGCAGTGCAGGGCTGAACTTGGCCGAAGGTCAGCTGCTAAGCTTCTCTTTTTTTTAGAGCAGGACATATGCTAAGCACCTCAGGGACCCAGGTTACCATAGGAACAGAGACAAAACGTCAGAAGCTATGGGAGCCATTGAAGGAGGTAATATTTGTTTCATGACCAAGCCACAGATTTACATTTACATTTACATTTAAGTCATTTAGCAGACGCTCTTATCCAGAGCGACTTACAAATTGGTGCTTTCACCTTATGACATCCAGTGGAACAGCCACTTTACAATAGTGCATCTAGGTCTTTTAAGGGGGGGGGGGGAGAAAGATTACTTTATCCTATCCTAGGTATTCCTTAAAGAGGTGGGGTTTCAGGTGTCTCCGGAAGGTGGTGATTGACTCCGCTGTCCTGGCGTCGTGAGGGAGTTTGTTCCACCATTGGGGGGCCAGAGCAGCGAACAGTTTTGACTGGGCTGAGCGGGAACTGTACTTCCTCAGTGGTAGGGAGGCGAGCAGGCCAGAGGTGGATGAACGCAGTGCCCTTGTTTGGGTGTAGGGCCTGATCAGAGCCTGGAGGTAGTGAGGTGCCGTTCCCCTCACAGCTCCGTAGGCAAGCACCATGGTCTTGTAGCGGATGCGAGCTTCAACTGGAAGCCAGTGGAGAGAGCGGAGGAGCGGGGTGACGTGAGAGAACTTGGGAAGGTTGAACACCAGACGGGCTGCGGCGTTCTGGATGAGTTGTAGGGGTTTAATGGCACAGGCAGGGAGCCCAGCCAACAGCGAGTTGCAGTAATCCAGACGGGAGATGACAAGTGCCTGGATTAGGACCTGCGCCGCTTCCTGTGTGAGGCAGGGTCGTACTCTGCGGATGTTGTAGAGCATGAACCTACAGGAACGGGCCACCGCCTTGATGTTATTTGAGAACGACAGGGTGTTGTCCAGGATCACGCCAAGGTTCTTAGCGCTCTGGGACGAGGACACAATGGAGTTGTCAACCGTGATGGCGAGATCATGGAACGGGCAGTCCTTCCCCGGGAGGAAGAGCAGCTCCGTCTTGCCGAGGTTCAGCTTGAGGTGATGATCCGTCATCCACACTGATATGTCTGCCAGACATGCAGAGATGCGATTCGCCACCTGGTCGTCAGAAGGGGGAAAGGAGAAGATTAATTGTGTGTCGTCTGCATAGCAATGATAGGAGAGACCATGTGAGGTTATGACAGAGCCAAGTGACTTGGTGTATAGCGAGAATAGGAGAGGGCCTAGAACAGAGCCCTGGGGGACACCAGTGGTGAGAGCACGTGGTGAGGAGACGGATTCTCGCCACGCCACCTGGTAGGAGCGACCTGTCAGGTAGGACGCAATCCAAGCGTGGGCCGCGCCGGAGATGCCCAACTCGGAGAGGGTGGAGAGGAGGATCTGATGGTTCACAGTATCGAAGGCAGCCGATAGGTCTAGAAGGATGAGAGCAGAGGAGAGAGAGTTAGCTTTAGCAGTGCGGAGCGCCTCCGTGATACAGAGAAGAGCAGTCTCAGTTGAATGACTAGTCTTGAAACCTGACTGATTTGGATCAAGAAGGTCATTCTGAGAGAGATAGCGGGAGAGCTGGCCAAGGACGGCACGTTCAAGAGTTTTGGAGAGAAAAGAAAGAAGGGATACTGGTCTGTAGTTGTTGACATCGGAGGGATCGAGTGTAGGTTTTTTCAGAAGGGGTGCAACTCTCGCTCTCTTGAAGACGGGAGGGACGTAGCCAGCGGTCAGGGATGAGTTGATGAGCGAGGTGAGGTAAGGGAGAAGGTCACCGGAGATGGTCTGGAGAAGAGAGGAGGGGATAGGGTCAAGCGGGCAGGTTGTTGGGCGGCCGGCCGTCACAAGACGCGAGATGTCATCTGGAGAGAGAGGGGAGAAAGAGGTCAGAGCACAGGGTAGGGCAGTGTGAGCAGAACCAGCGGTGTCGTTTGACTTAGCAAACGAGGATCGGATGTCGTCGACCTTCTTTTCAAAATGGTTGACGAAGTCATCTGCAGAGAGGGAGGAGGGGGTGGAGGGGGAGGAGGATTCAAGAGGGAGGAGAAGGTGGCAAAGAGCTTCCTAGGGTTAGAGGCAGATGCTTGGAATTTAGAGTGGTAGAAAGTGGCTTTAGCAGCAGAGACAGAGGAGGAAAATGTAGAGAGGAGGGAGTGAAAGGATGCCAGGTCCGCAGGGAGGCGAGTTTTCCTCCATTTCCGCTCGGCTGCCCGGAGCCCTGTTCTGTGAGCTCGCAATGAGTCGTCGAGCCACGGAGCGGGAGGGGAGGACCGAGCCGGCCTGGAGGATAGGGGACATAGAGAGTCAAAGGATGCAGAAAGGGAGGAGAGGAGGGTTGAGGAGGCAGAATCAGGAGATAGGTTGGAAAAGGTTTGAGCAGAGGGAAGAGATGATAGGATGGAAGAGGAGAGAGTAGCGGGGGAGAGAGAGCGAAGGTTGGGACGGCGCGATACCATCCGAGTAGGGGCAGTGTGGAAGTGTTGGATGAGAGCGAGAGGGAAAAGGATACAAGGTAGTGGTCGGAGACTTGGAGGGGAGTTGCAATGAGGTTAGTGGAGGAACAGCATCTAGTAAAGATGAGGTCGAGCGTATTGCCTGCCTTGTGAGTAGGGGGGAAGGTGAGAGGGTGAGGTCAAAAGAGGAGAGGAGTGGAAAGAAGGAGGCAGAGAGGAATGAGTCAAAGGTAGACGTGGGTAGGTTAAAGTCGCCCAGAACTGTGAGAGGTGAGCCGTCCTCAGGAAAGGAGCTTATCAAGGCATCAAGCTCATTGATGAACTCTCCGAGGGAACCTGGAGGGCGATAAATGATAAGGATGTTAAGCTTGAAAGGGCTGGTAACTGTGACAGCATGGAATTCAAAGGAGGCGATAGACAGATGGGTAAGGGGAGAAAGAGAGAATGACCACTTGGGAGAGATGAGGATCCCGGTGCCACCACCCCGCTGACCAGAAGCTCTCGGGTGTGCGAGAGCATGTGGGCGGACGAAGAGAGAGCAGTAGGAGTAGCGGTGTTGTCTGTGGTGATCCATGTTTCCGTCAGAGCCAAGAAGTCGAGGGACTGGAGGGAGGCATAGGCTGAGATGAACTCTGCCTTGTTGGCCGCAGATCGGCAGTTCCAGAGGCTACCGGAGACCTGGAACTCCACGTGGGTCGTGCGCGCTGGGACCACCAGATTAGGTGGCTGCGGCCATGCGGTGTGGAGCGTTTGTATGGTCTGTGCAGAGAGGAGAGAACAGGGATAGACAGACACATAGTTGACAGGCTAGAGAAGAGGCTACGCTAATGCAGAGGAGATTGAATGACAAGTGGACTACACGTCTCGAATGTTCAGAAAGTTAAGCTTACGTAGCAAGAATCTAATTGACTAAAATGATTAAAATGATAGAGTACTGCTGGGGTAGGCTAGCTGCGTTGTTGACACTACCCTAATCAAGTCGTACCGTTGAGTGTGAAGTTTCTACAATGCTGCTTATCGGGAGCTAGCTGGCTAGCTAGCAGTGTTGGTTACGTTACGTTGCGTTAGGAGAACGACAATAGCTGGCTAGCTAACCTAGAAAATCGCTCTAGACTACACAATTATCTTTGAAACAAAGACGGCTATGTAGCTAGCTATGTAGCTAGCTACGATCAAACAAATCACACCGTTGGGACTGTAATGAAATGAAATGAAAAAGTGATACTACCTGTGGAGCGACGCGGAATGCGACCGAATGCGAAAGTTCTATTCAGTAGACGTTGGCTGGCTATTGGCTAGCTAGGAGTGTCTCCTACGTTAAGGACGACAAAATAGCTGGCTAGCTAACCTCGGTGAATTAAGATAATCACTCTAAGACTACACACTCTAAACTACACAATTATCTTGGATACGAAGACAGCAAAGACAACTATGTAGCTATCTAATACTACACTAATCAAGTCGTTCGGTTGAGTGTGATAGTTACTACAGTGCTACGGTAGCCGGTGAACGTATGCTAGCTGGCTAGCTGCTAGGCAGATAGGAGGGCGACGAAATACGATAATAACGCAATTATCACTCTAAGACTCCACACTCTAAGCTACACAATTATCTTGGATACGAAGACAGCAAAGACAACTATGTAGCTAGCTATGTAGCTAGCCAACACTACACTAATCAAGTCGTTCAGTTGAGTGTGATAGTTACTACAGTGCTACGGTAGCCGGTGAACGTATGCTAGCTGGCTAGCTGCTAGGCAGATAGGAGGGCGACGAAATACGATAATAACGCAATTATCACTCTAAGACTCCACACTCTAAGCTACACAATTATCTTGGATACGAAGACAGCAAAGACAACTATGTAGCTAGCTATGTAGCTAGCTAACACTACACTAATCAAGACGTTCAGTTGAGTGTGATAGTTGCTACGGTAGACGGTGAACGTGTTGGACAGATAGGAGACGACGAAATACGATAATTACGCAATTATCTTTGATACAACGACGACTATGTAGCTAGCTAAGAGGAAATTGCTAAGATTAGACAAATCAGACCGTTGTACTATAATGAAATGTAATGAAATGTAATGAAAAAGTTATACAACCTGCAGACCGAAGCGCGGATGCGACCAGATCGCTCCAACCCGGAAGTCGACAGATCACCAAAGGGTGGATTTCTGTACATTTGCCGCATCTCTGATGAAAATATTGTCATGTTTTATACAAAGTAGTTCAATAAATGGAAGAAGTTAGCACTTGAATACAGTTTAGAGACATAACCCATACCCTGCTAAGCATTCGCGGTAACAAATTGTGGTAACTACCACTAGCCCATGCGTACACCAATCCAACGCTTTTAGATTTAAGGGAAGTAGTGAACGAGTGCACACTTCAGGAGGAAGGAGATGATTTTGGCACACACTGTCAGAGAGGGGTAACAGTGGTGGGGTGGAGAAGGTGGAGAAGGCGGGGTCTGCATGACAGATGACCATGAGAAGACGGGCACTCCCTCCATTACCTTTTTGGGTCAAAGGTCACTGTGGTGTGGAAATGGGTCCCATCCCTCACCGGGAGGGAGGACTAAATTCGTTTAAGTTGACATGGCCGTCTTTCACTACTCCAGTTTGAAGTTTTCCCTAGGTCAGATTCCCCTCCTCCAAACCTAACCTAGTCTGCTGATGGAAAAATGTATGTGTTATGGCTTTACACCCCTTGCTATATTGTAGATAAAGAGCTACCCGTCTAACAGAACACAGAGGGTGTTTTTTAACGGACGCCAACATAATCCAGGTAAAATCAGGAATTCCCCATGGCAGCTGTCTAGGCCCCTTACTTTTTTCAATCTTTACTATTTTTTATTTTATTTTTTAAATTTCACCTTTATTTAACCAGGTAGGCTAGTTGAGAACAAGTTCTTATTTATAACTGCGACCTGGCCAAGATAAAGTAAAGCAGTGCGACACAAACATCAACACAGTGTTACACATGTAATAAACAAACATACAGTCAATAACACAATAGAAAAAAGTCTATATACAGTGTGTGCAAATGAGGTAAGTTAAAGGAGGTAAGGCAATAAATAGGCCATAGTGGCGAAATAATTACAATATAGCAAATAAACACTGAAGTGATAGATGTGCAGAAGATGAATGTGCAGGTAGAGATACTGGGGTGCAAAGGAGCAACAACAACATAAAATAACAGTATGGGGATGAGGTAGTTGGATGGGCTATTTACAGATGGGCTATGTACAGGTTCAGTGATCTGTGAGCTGCTCTGACAGCTGGTGCTTAAAGTTAGTGAGGGAGATGTGAGTCTCCAGCTTCAGTGATTTGTGTAATTCGTTCCAGTCATTGGCAGCAGAGAATTGGAATGGCAGGCGGCCAAAGAGGAATTGACTTTGGGGATGACCAGAGAGATAAACCTGCTCCTGAGGTACAGAGCTTGCGGTAGGAATCCGGTGATATGGAGGAAAAGAGGTCCGATAAGCTCTGGGTTGAATCGCGTTGTGAAGACTGGCACGAGTTGTCCGGGCTTAAAGTTAGCTAATGACCGCTAGCAGTGGGTGTTCTGTTGGGGGTTCCAGTTCTAAAGTAAAGAAAATAGCAGACCCATACCACATTGGGTGAGGCGGGTTGAAGTATGTTGAAGTTAAGGGTTAAGAAAATAAAAATATAAAAAATATATGCAAAGAAAAAATATATAAAAAGATATATACACGGGACATGACAAGACGAAGACAAAAGACGCCTGACTGCTACGCCATCTTGGATTTAGGATTTAAACTAATGACATGCCACTGGCCTTGAGTCAAGCCAGTGTGGATATGTATGTGGATGACTCAACACTATACACATCAGCTACTACATCTACTGAAATCACTACAACACTTAATTAACAAAGAGCTGCAGTCAGTTTCAGATTGTGTAGCAAGAAATCAGTTAGTCCTAAATATTTCAAAAACTAAAAGAATTCTATTTGGGACAAGTCATTCACTAAACCCTAAACCTCAACTAAGTCTTGTAATAAATACTGTTGAAATTGAGCAAGTTGAGGAGAGACTAAACTGCTTGGAGTAACCCTGGATTGTAAACTGTCATGGTCAAAACACGTTGATACAACAGTAGCTAAAATGGGGAGAAGTCTGTCTATAATAAAGCGCTGGTCTACCTTTTTAACAACACTATCAACAAGGCAGGTCCTTACAGGCCTTTGTTTTGTTGCACCTGGACTACTGTTCAGTCATGTGGTCAGGTGCCATAAAGAGGGACTTGGGAAATTACAATTGGCCCAGAACAGAGCAGCGCTGCTGGCCCTTAAATGTACACGGAGAGCTAACATTAATAATATGCATGTAAATCTCTCATGGCTGGAAGTGGAGAAGAGATTGACTTCATCATTACTTTAGAAGTGTTGACATGCTGAATGCACCGAGGTGTCTATTTAAACTACTAGCACACAACCCAGACACCCATGCATACCCCACAAGACATGCCACCGGAGGTCTCTTCACAATCCCCAAGTCCAGAACAGACTATGGGAAATGTACAGTACTACATAGAGCCATGACTACATGAAACTCCACATCAGGTAACTGATGCAGTAGAATCAGATTTTAAAAACAGGCAAAAATACACCTTATGGACCAGCGGAGACTTTGAAGAGACACACACACAGGCGCAGACACACATACACATGATAAGACACGCAACTCTATACCGGTGCACATGGATGTTATATTGTAAATATGTGGTGGTGGTCTGAGGGTACACACGGAATATGTTGGGTAAGGTGTTATGAAATTACATGTCATGTAATATCTTAAACTGTATAGAACTGTGTTATGTTGCTGGACCCCAGGAAGAGTAGCTGTTGAGTAGCTGTCCATAATACATACAAAAATACCTTATCCATTAGTGGGGGAAATGCTAAACTGACCCCAGATCAGCGTCTAGGGGTAACTTCACCCTGCACCGGGAAGGAAGAGGACGGGGGGTTTGTGATAGTTGATATTGAGTTTAAATTGTGTCTGTTTTGTTTTGGGCTGTATTGGAGGAAGAGAAGGAGACTTAAAATAAATAAATAAAGATTGGTGAAAGATTAAATGCCAGAGTTGAAGGGTTAGGTTGAGAGGGAGATCAGGTGGCTTCTGTGCTATTCGCCAGATGTAGGAAGTGTGATGCAAGGACAACCGGAAATGCCTCTAAGTACCGGCCCACCTGAGGGTTTTATATGCAGTGTGGCAGTGCAGGGCTGAACTTGGCTGAAGGTCAGCTGCTAAGCTTCTCTTTTTTTGGAGCAGGACATATGCTAAGCACCTCAGGGACCCAGGTTACCATAGGAACAGAGACAAAAACTACAGAAGCTATCAGAGCAATCGGAGGAGGTAATATTTGTTACATGGCCAAGCCACAGATCACCAAACTGTGGATTTCTGTACATTTGCCACATCTCTGATGAAAATATTATCATATTTAATACAAAGTAGCTCAATAAAGGAAGAAGTTAGCACTTGAATACAGTTTAGAGACATAACACATGCCCTGCTAATCAATTTGGGGTAACAAATCACACATTTCTCTAAGTAAATGATAGAGTCAGGCAAATATGTTAAAAACTCCCACTAGCCCATGCGTCCTCCAATCTATCCGTTTTAGATTTAAGGGAAGTAGTGAACGAGTACACACTTCAGGAGGAAGGAGATCATTTTGGCACACACTGTCAGAGAGGGGTAACAGTGGTGGGGTGGAGAAGGCGGGGTCTGCATGACAGATGACCATGAAAAGACGGGCACTCCCTCCATTACCTTTAGGGTCAAAGGTCACTGTGGTGTGGAAATGGGTCCCATCCTTCACCGGGAGGGAGGACTACATTCGTTAAACCTGACATGCTAGTCTTCCAGGATGACATTTTCCCTAGGTGCAGAAATAAGGTCAGATTGCCCTCCCCCAAACCTAACCTTATGCATTAGTGGGGAAAATCCTAAACTGATCCAAGATCAGTGTCTAGGGGTAACTTCAACCTGCACCGGGAAGAAGGTGGGTGGTTTGTAATAGTTGATATTGAGTTTAAATTGTGTCCGTTTTGTTTTGGGCTGTATTGGAGGAAGAGAAGGAGACTTAAAAAAAATAAATAAAGATTGGTGAAAGATTAAATGCCAGAGTTGAAGGGTTAGGTTGAGAGGGAGATCAGGTGGCTTCTGTGCTATTCGCCAGATGTAGGAAGTGTGATGCAGGACAACAGGAAATGCCTCTTAAGTCCTCCTGAGGGTTGGATATGCGGTGTGGCAGTGCAGAGCTGAACTTGGCCGAAGGTCAGCTGCTAAGCTTCTCTCTTTTTTGGAGCAGGACATATGCTAAGCACCTCAGGGACTGTCAGGGACCCAGGTTACCATAGGAACAGAGACAAAAACGACAGACGCTATCGGAGCAGTCAGAGTAGGTAATATTTGTTCCGTGACCAAGCCACAGATCACCAAAGGGATGTTTTATATACATTTGCCGCATCTCTGATGAAAATATTGTCATGTTTAATACAAAGTAGTTCAATAAATGAAAAAAGTTCAGAAGCTGAATGTCTCTCGAATACGTTTAGACATAACCCATGCTTTGCTAAGCAATACACGGTAACAAATCACAAATTTCTCTCTAACAAAATAATGGAGTCAGGGAAAGTCAAAAGTAAAGGGCTCAATGGCTTTTTACTCCTGTCTCCTTCTAACCAAGAGTGAAGACAGAGGGACAGGACACAAGGAGGTAGAATGTGGGGACAGACTTGGGGGGGGAAAGAAGGCGACGAAACAAATCAGGTTGCGGGCGTGTCCTTCCAGAGTTATCTGACATTTCGCAGCCCTGAATAAACAATAAAACACCCTGTTCTGGCATGGATTGATGCCCCCGTCCCGCTTCTTTCACCATTCACTGCCACTGCTGGGGATTTTATTGTACATAACCTCAATATGGTTGCTCCTCAGGGGCGGCGAAGGAGGCACGCATTTATTTATCTGTGATTTTCCCCCCTGCTGCCCCCCCACGTCAAAGCTGTATGTGTGCTCTTAACAGAATGGTTTGTCGTTATACACACAAACCCCCTGTAGAGCAGCGGGAGGTTCACTTCTCTCTCTCAATTCAATTCAGTAGACTTTATTGACATGGCAAGTTAAATTACTTTGTCAAAGTATAAATGCGGTGTATTCGAAAAGTCTACAGACCCCTTCCCTTTTTCAACATTTTGTTACGTTACAGTCTTATTCTAAAATAGATTTTTTTTTTCAACATAAGTATTCAGACCCTTTACTCTGTACTTTGTTGAAGCACCTTTGGCAGTGATTACAGCCTCAAGTCTTCTTGGGTATAATGCTACAAGCTTGGCACACTTGTATATGGGGAGTTTTTCCCATTCTTCTCTGCAGATCCTCTCAAGCTCTGTCAGGTTGGATGGGGAGCGTTGCTGCGCGGCTATTTTCAGGTCTCAAGAGATGTTCGATCAGGTTCAAGTCGGGACTCTGGCTGGGCCACTCAAAGACATTCAGAGACTTGTCCCGAAGCCACTCCTGCGTTGCCTTGGCTGTGTGCTTGTTGTCCTGTTGGAAGGTGAACCTTCACCCCAGCCTGAGGTCCTGAGTGCTCTGGAGCAGGGTTTCATTAAGTATCTCGCTGTACATTACTTCAGTCATCTTTCCCTTGATCCTGACTAGTCTCCAACTCCCTGCTGTTGAGAAACATCCCCACAGAATGATGCTGCCACCACCATGCTTTATCGTAGGGATGGTGCCAGGTTTCCTCCAGACGTGACACTTGGCATTCAGGTCAAAGAGTTCAATCATGAAGAGAGAATCTTGTTCCTCATGGTCTGAGAGTCTTTAGGTGCCTTTTGGCAAACTCCAAGCGGGCTATTATGTGCCTTTTACTGAGGAGTGGCTTCCGTCTGGCCACTCTACCATAAAGGCCTGATTGGTGTAGTGCTGCAGAGATGGTTGTCCTTCTGGAAGTTTCTCCCATGTCCACAGAGGAACTCTGTAGCTCTGTCAGAGTGACCATCGGATTCTAAGTCCAGGCCGTTCTCCCCCGATTCCTTCCATTTAGGAATTATGGAGGCCATTGTGTTCTTGGAGACCTTCAATGCTGCAGAAATTCTGTGCCTCGACACAATCCTGTCTCGGAGCTCTACGGACAATTCCTTCAACCTCATGGCTTGGTTTTTGCTCTGACATGCACTGTCAACTGTGGGACCTTATATAGACAGGTGTGTGCCTTTCCAAATCATGTCCAATCAATTGAATTTAGCACAGTTAAATGTCTACAAACCTGTTTTCGCTTTGTCATTGTGGGGTATTGTGTGTAGATTGATTAAAAATATATATAATTTAATAAATGTTAGAATAAGGCTGTAACGTAACCAACGTCAAAAAGGCATCAATAATAAACTCAGCAAAAAAAGAAACGTCACTATCAACTGCGTGCAGCAAACTTAACATGTGTAAATATATGTATGAACATAACAAGATTCAACAACTGAGACATAAACTCAGAAAAGTAACAGTCAGTATCTGGTGTGGCCACCAGCTGCATTAAGTACTACAGTGCATCTCCTCCTCATGGACTGCACCAGATTTGCCAGTTCTTGCTGTGAGATGTTACCCCACTCTTCCACCAAGGCACCTGCAAGCTCCCGGACATTTCTGGGGGGAATGGCCCTATCCCTCACCCTCCGATCCAACAGGTCTCCTCTCTCAGCCTTTTGCAGACAGTCTGAGCGCTGATGGAGGGATTGTGCGTTCCTGGTGTAACTCGGGCAGTTGTTGTTGCCATCCTGTACCTGTCCCGCAAGTGTGATGTTCGGATGTACCGATCCTGTGCAGGTGTTTTTACACGTGGTCTGTCATTGCGAGGACGATCAGCTGTCTGTCCTGTCTCCCTGTACCGTCTTAGGCATCTCACAGTACGGACATTGCAATTTATTGCCCTGGCCACATCTACAGTCCTCATGCCTCCTTGCAGCATGCCTAAGGCATGTTCACGCAGATTAGCATGGACCCTGGGCATCTTTCGTTTGGTGTTTTTCAGAGTCAGTAAAGAGACCTCTTTAGTGTCCTAAGTTTTCATAACTGTGACCTTAATTGCCCACCATCTGTAAGCTGTCAGTGTCTTAACGACCGTTCCACAGGTGAATGGTTCATTGAACAAGCATGGGAAACAGTGTTGAAACCCTTTACATTGAAGATCTTTGAAGTTATTCTGATTTTTACGAATTATCTTTGAAAGACAGGGTCCTGAATAGGGAATTTTTCTTTAGTAGCAGTGGAAATGTGATTTCCATTAACACCTACTATTAATAATGACAACACTATTAATGACAATAATAATACTGTAGGCCAGTAACAACATGACTGAGAAGCCACATAACATGAAAGCTAAGAGACAACAAAACGGGAATTATTAACATTACTTTGCACTCTCTTTCTCTCTCTTTCTCTCTCTCTCTCTCTCTCTCTCTCTCTCTCTCTCTCTCTCTCTTTCTCTGTGTCTCTCTCTCTGTGTCTCTGTCTGTCTCTGTCTCTCTCTGTCTCTCTCTGTGTCTCTTTCTCTGTGTCTCTGTCTGTCTCTGTCTCTGTCTCTCCCTCTCTATATATATCCCTTCTCTTTTCCCCCTGTGTTAGACTGTCAGTTTGCCATACCTTCTCCAATCAGGTATGTGTGGTGGCAGCCGCCCGCTGGGCCCTGTGAAGCCTGTCCCTCATGGCCGTTCCTTGTCTCTGTTTCCATTTTCCTAGAAAATGCTGATGGAGTATTGGGAATCTCTGAGGGGATTAGAATGCGTTTAAAGTCACGTTAGGAAAGCCAGCGGCGTTCCGAATCCTCATTATATTTTCACACTCCCTCTCGCAGGCCAACCGCCTTTGTAAGGATCAGATACAATTCTGGGATATCTTGAGTAACATAAATAAATCAAATCCTGCATCCTGTTTTCAAGGCAGTCGCTCGCACAAGCACACACACACACACACACACACACACACACACACACACACACACACACACACACAGACACACACACACACACACACACACACACACACACACACACACACACACACACACACACACACACACACACACACACACACAGAGCTGGAGTCCCTTTCTATTTAGGCCCCTCTGTATGAGGTGTTTGTGAGCATACAGACTGCATCACAATTTTGTTTATCGGGGTTATTCTGAAATCAGATAATATGCAAAGCGTCATTGATTCTAGGGCTCAATTTTCTTTCACTGGAATGTCATGTAAATGTATGGAAGGGGTTTGTATAATGTACGCTATGTTACAGTCCTAATGAATTGATATGGGAAACTGTGGTTGCCCTTGTGTGTGTTTATCCTATTACGCAAATGTCACGTGTTTCTGTGCATCTGTGTAGTATTTTACTATTAGGCTGCCAAGGCAACGGCTCCTCTTCCTGGTGTCCAAACAGGAAACCAATACAACACATACAATACATAACGTCTTGTTTAGTCTTGGGTATCAAATCAAAGTTTATTTGTCACGTGTGCCGAATACAACAGGTGTAGACCTTACAGTGAAATGCTTCCTTACAGGCTCTAACCAACAGTGCAAAATAGGTGTTAAGTGAACAATAGCTAAGTAAAGAAATAAAACAAGAGTAAAAAGACAGGCTTTATACAGTAGCGAGGCTATATACAGTAGCGAGGCTTTATACAGTAGCGAGGCTTTATACAGTAGAGAGGCTTTATACAGTAGAGAGGCTTTATACAGTAGCGAGGCTATATACAGTAGCGAGGCTTTATACAGTAGAGAGGCTTTATACAGTAGAGAGGCTTTATACAGTAGCGAGGCTTTATACAGTAGAGAGGCTTTATACAGTAGCGAGGCTATATACAGTAGAGAGGCTTTATACAGTAGAGAGGCTTTATACAGTAGCGAGGCTTTATACAGTAGAGAGGCTTTATACAGTAGCGAGGCTATATACAGTAGAGAGGCTTTATACAGTAGAGAGGCTATATACAGTAGAGAGGCTTTATACAGTAGAGAGGCTTTATACAGTAGAGAGGCTTTATACAGTAGCGAGGCTTTATACAGTAGCGAGGCTTTATACAGTAGAGAGGCTTTATACAGTAGAGAGACTTTATACAGTAGAGAGGCTTTATACAGTAGAGAGGCTTTATACAGTAGCGAGGCTTTATACAGTAGAGAGGCTTTATACAGTAGAGAGGTTTTATACAGTAGCGAGGCTTTATACAGTAGAGAGGCTTTATACAGTAGAGAGGCTTTATACAGTAGCGAGGCTATATACAGTAGAGAGGCTTTATACAGTAGAGAGGCTATATACAGTAGAGAGGCTTTATACAGTAGAGAGGCTTTATACAGTAGAGAGGCTTTATACAGTAGCGAGGCTTTATACAGTAGCGAGGCTTTATACAGTAGAGAGGCTTTATACAGTAGAGAGACTTTATACAGTAGAGAGGCTTTATACAGTAGCGAGGCTATATACAGTAGCGAGGCTTTATACAGTAGAAAGGCTTTATACAGTAGAGAGGTTTTATACAGTAGCGAGGCTTTATACAGTAGAGAGGCTTTATACAGTAGAGAGGCTTTATACAGTAGCGAGGCTTTATACAGTAGAGAGGCTTTATACAGTAGAGAGGCTTTATACAGTAGCGAGGCTATATACAGTAGAGAGGCTTTATACAGTAGAGAGGCTTTATGCTTTATACAGTAGAGAGGCTATATACAGTAGAGAGGCTATATACAGTAGAGAGGCTATATACAGTAGCGAGGCTTTATACAGTAGCGAGGCTTTATACAGTAGAGAGGCGATATACAGTAGAGAGGCTTTATACAGTAGCGAGGCTACATACAGACACCGGTTAGTCAGGCTGATTGAGGTAGTATGTACATGTAGATATGGTTAAAGTGACTATGCATATATGATGAACAGAGAGTAGCAGTAGCATAAAGAGGGGTTGGTGGGTGGTGGGACACAATGCAGATAGCCCGGTTGGTGGGTGGTGGGACACAATGCAGATAGCCCGGTTGGTGGGACACAATGCAGATAGCCCGGTTGGTGGGTGGTGGGACACAATGCAGATAGCCCGGTTGGTGGGTGGTGGGACACAATGCAGATAGCCCGGTTGGTGGGTGGTGGGACACAATGCAGATAGCCCGGTTGGTGGGTGGTGGGACACAATGCAGATAGCCCGGTTGGTGGGTGGTGGGACACAATGCAGATAGCCCGGTTGGTGGGTGGTGGGACACAATGCAGATAGCCCGGTTGGTTGGTGGTGGGACACAATGCAGATAGCCACGGTTGGTGGATGGTGGGTGGTGGGACACAATGCAGATAGCCCGGTTGGTGGGTGGTGGGACACAATGCAGATAGCCCGGTTGGTGGGTGGTGGGACACAATGCAGATAGCCCGGTTGGTGGGTGGTGGGACACAATGCAGATAGCCCGGTTGGTTGGTGGTTGGACACAATGCAGATAGCCACGGTTGGTGGATGGTGGGTGGTGGTACACAATGCAGATAGCCCGGTTGGTGGATGGTGGGTGGTGGGACACAATGCAGATAGCCCGGTTGGTGGGTGGTGGGACACAATGCAGATAGCACGGTTGGTGGGTGGTGGGACACAATACAGATAGCCCGGTTGGTGGATGGTGGGTGGTGGGACACAATGCAGATAGCCCGGTTGGTGGGTGGTGGGACACAATGCAGATAGCCCGGTTGGTGGGACACAATGCAGATAGCCCGGTTGGTGGGTGGTGGGACACAATGCAGATAGCCCGGTTGGTGGGACACAATGCAGATAGCCCGGTTGGTGGGTGGTGGGACACAATGCAGATAGCCCGGTTGGTGGGACACAATGCAGATAGCCCGGTTGGTGGGACACAATGCAGATAGCCCGGTTGGCGGGACACAATGCAGATAGCCCGGTTGGCGGGACACAATGCAGATAGCCCGGTTGGCCAATGTGCGGCAGCACTGGTTGGTCGGCCCAATTGAGGTAGTATGGACCTGAATGTATAGTTAAAGTGACTATGCATATATGATAAACAGAGAGTAGCAGCAGCGTAAAAGAGGGTTGGAGGGGGCACACAATGTAAATAGTCGGGGTAGCCATTTGATTACCTGTTCAGGAGTCTTATGACTTGGGGGTAAAAACTGTTGAGAAGCCTTTTTGGTCCTAGACTTGGCACTCCGGTACCGCCTGCCATGTGGTAGTAGAGAGAACGATCTACGACTGGGGTGGCTCTGACACCGCCTGGTTTCGAAGTCATGGATGGCAGGCAGCTTTGCCCAAGTGATGTACTACCCTCTGTAGTGCCTTGCGGTCAGAGGCCGAGCAATTGCCGTACCAGGCGGTGATGCAACCAGTAGATGCTCTCGATGGTGCGGATATCCGGAGCTTCGTAAGCTAGACAATGGCACAAGGCACTGGGGTGGATGTCGACTTCTCTCTCTCTTTTCGAAAGGGGAAAAATCTATTATTCCAGGGTGGCTCCTCTGCAGACAGACAACTCTCACAACAAATCCCAAGTTTGGTTAGACGGGGCTTAAATTGCGAGTGGGGATTATGCTCAGGATTAGCTAGGGCAGCGGATACAGCAGTGACTTTACCGACGTGCTTTCCATTTTCGACTTGTCCTCGCTGTCCCAACTGACGGCGCAACTTGTGCAGACGTATGAAGCTGGGGCAAACCGTCTGTCTAGAGTGACGTATTGCTCATGTTTTTTTTTTGTGTGTGTTTGGATGTATACACTGTGTACCTTCTCTGTGCATAATGTATACAAACGAGTGAATTGAAGTGTCCAAGTAGTAGCCTGTGTTCCAGAGAAGGGGCGATACCTACAGCTGTGTGTGTATGTGTTTTGTGGGGTGGCAGGTAGCCTAGTGGTTACAGCGGTGGGCCAGTAACCGAAAGGTTGCTGGATCGAATCCCCAAACTGTCAAGGTAAAAATCGGTTTTTCTACCCCTGAACAAACCCTGGCAGGCTGTCATTGTAAATAACCATTGGTTCTTTAAATGACTTGCCTAGTTAAAGGGTGTGTAAGTATTTAAAAAAAAGAATCAAGTCGTATTTGTCACATGCTTTGTAAACAACAGGTGTGGACTAATAGTGAAATGCTTATGGGCCCCTTTAACAATACAGAGATAAATATAATAGGAAAGTAAAACAGGTAATAATACCTACACAATGCTAACTTATGGTAACTTATACACAGAGTACTGAGTCAATGCTAACTTATACACAGAGTACTGAGCCAATGCTAACTTATACACAGAGTACTGAGTCAATGGTAACTTATACACAGAGTACTGAGTCAATGGTAACTTATACACAGAGTACTGAGCCAATGGTAACTTATACACAGAGTACTGAGCCAATGGTAACTTATACACAGAGTACTGAGCCAATGCTAACTTATGGTAACTTATACACAGAGTACTGAGTCAATGGTAACTTATACACAGAGTACTGAGCCAATGGTAACTTATACACAGAGTACTGAGCCAATGGTAACTTATACACAGAGTACTGAGCCAATGCTAACTTATGGTAACTTATACACAGAGTACTGAGTCAATGGTAACTTATACACAGAGTACTGAGCCAATGGTAACTTATACACAGAGTACTGAGCCAATGGTAACTTATACACAGAGTACTGAGCCAATGCTAACTTATGGTAACTTATACACAGAGTACTGAGTCAATGGTAACTTATACACAGAGTACTGAGCCAATGCTAACTTATACACAGAGTACTGAGCCAATGCTAACGTATGGTAACTTATACACAGAGTACTGAGTCAATGGTAGCTTATACACAGAGTACTGAGCCAATGGTAACTTATACACAGAGTACTGAGTCAATGGTTGCTTATACACAGAGTACTGAGTCAATGGTAACTTATACACAGGGCACTGAGTCAATGGTAACTTATGGTAACTTATACACAGAGTACTGAGTCAATGGTAACTTATACACAGAGTACTGAGCCAATGCTAACTTATACACAGAGTACTGAGCCAATGCTAACGTATGGTAACTTATACACAGAGTACTGAGTCAATGGTAGCTTATACACAGAGTACTGAGCCAATGGTAACTTATACACAGAGTACTGAGTCAATGGTTGCTTATACACAGAGTACTGAGTCAATGGTAACTTATACACAGGGCACTGAGTCAATGGTAACTTATACACAGAGTACTGAGTCAATGGTAACTTATACACAGAGTACTGAGTCAATGGTAACTTATACACAGGGTACTGAGTCAATGGTAACACAGAGTACTGAGTCAATGGTAACTTATACACAGAGTACTGGGTCAATGGTAACTTATACACAGAGTACTGAGTCAATGGTAACTTATACACAGGGTACTGAGTCAATTGTAACACAGAGTACTGAGTCATTGGTAACTTATACACTGAGTACTGAGTCAATGGTAACACAGAGTACTGAGTCAATGGTAACACAGAGTACTGAGTCAATGGTAACTTATACACAGAGTACTGCGTCAATGGTAACTTATACACAGGGTACTGAGTCAATGGTAACACAGAGTACTGAGTCAATGGTAACTTATACACAGGGTACTGAGTCAATGGTAACACAGAGTACTGAGTAAATGGTAACTTATACACAGGGTACTGAGTCAATGGTAACTTATACACAGAGTACTGAGTCAATGGTAGCTTATACACAGGGTACTGAGTCAATGGTAACTTATACACAAGTTTTTGCTTGTGGGTACTGAGGTACTGAGTCAATGGTAACTTATACACAGGGTACTGAGTCAATGGTAACACAGAGTACTGAGTCAATGGTAACTTATACACAGAGTACTGGGTCAATGGTAACTTATACACAGAGTACTGAGTCAATGGTAACTTATACACAGGGTACTGAGTCAATTGTAACACAGAGTACTGAGTCACTGGTAACTTATACACTGAGTACTGAGTCAATGGTAACACAGAGTACTGAGTCAATGGTAACACAGAGTACTGAGTCAATGGTAACTTATACACAGAGTACTGCGTCAATGGTAACTTATACACAGGGTACTGAGTCAATGGTAACACAGAGTACTGAGTCAATGGTAACTTATACACAGGGTACTGAGTCAATAGTAACACAGAGTACTGAGTAAATGGTAACTTATACACAGGGTACTGAGTCAATGGTAACACAGAGTACTGAGTCAATGGTAACTTATACACAGAGTACTGAGTCAATGGTAACTTATACACAGGGTACTGAGTCAATGGTAACTTATTCACAAGTTTTTGCTTGTGGGTACTGAGGTACTGAGTCAATGGTAACTTATACACAGGGTACTGAGTCAATTGTAACACAGAGTACTGAGTCACTGGTAACTTATACACTGAGTACTGAGTCAATGGTAACACAGAGTACTGAGTCAATGGTAACACAGAGTACTGAGTCAATGGTAACTTATATACAGAGTACTGAGTCAATGGTAACTTATACACAGAGTACTGAGTCAATGGTAACTTATACACAGGGTACTGAGTCAATGGTAACACAGAGTACTGAGTCAATGGTAACTTATACACAGGGTACTGAGTCAATGGTAACTTATACACAGGGTACTGAGTCAATGGTAACACAGAGTACTGAGTCAATGGTAACTTATACACAGAGTACTGAGTCAATTGTAACACAGAGTACTGAGTCACTGGTAACTTATACACTGAGTACTGAGTCAATGGTAACACAGAGTACTGAGTCAATGGTAACACAGAGTACTGAGTCAATGGTAACTTATATACAGAGTACTGAGTCAATGGTAACTTATACACAGAGTACTGAGTCAATGGTAACTTATACACAGGGTACTGAGTCAATGATAACACAGAGTACTGAGTCAATGGTAACTTATACACAGGGTACTGAGTCAATGGTAACTTATACACAGGGTACTGAGTCAATGGTAACTTATACACAAGTTTTTGCTTGTGGGTACTGAGGTACTGAGTCAATGGTAACTTATACACAGGGTACTGAGTCAATTGTAACACAGAGTACTGAGTCACTGGTAACTTATACACTGAGTACTGAGTCAATGGTAACACAGAGTACTGAGTCAATGGTAACACAGAGTACTGAGTCAATGGTAACTTATATACAGAGTACTGAGTCAATGGTAACTTATACACAGAGTACTGAGTCAATGGTAACTTATACACAGGGTACTGAGTCAATGGTAACACAGAGTACTGAGTCAATGGTAACTTATACACAGGGTACTGAGTCAATGGTAACTTATACACAGGGTACTGAGTCAATGGTAACGTATACACAAGTTTTTGCTTGTGGGTACTGAGGTACTGAGTCAATGGTAACTTATACACAGGGTACTGAGTCAATTGTAACACAGAGTACTGAGTCACTGGTAACTTATACACTGAGTACTGAGTCAATGGTAACACAGAGTACTGAGTCAATGGTAACACAGAGTACTGAGTCAATGGTAACTTATATACAGAGTACTGAGTCAATGGTAACTTATACACAGAGTACTGCGTCAATGGTAACTTATACACAGGGTACTGAGTCAATGGTAACACAGAGTACTGAGTCAATGGTAACTTATACACAGGGTACTGAGTCAATGGTAACTTATACACAGGGTACTGCGTCAATGGTAACTTATACACAGGGTACTGAGTCAATGGTAACACAGAGTACTGAGTCAATGGTAACTTATACACAGAGTACTGAGTCAATGGTAACACAGAGTACTGAGTCAATGGTAACTTATACACAGGGTACTGAGTCAATGGTAACTTATACACAGGGTACTGAGTCAATGGTAACTTATACACAGAGTACTGCGTCAATGGTAACTTATACACAGGGTACTGAGTCAATGGTAACACAGAGTACTGAGTCAATGGTAACTTATACACAGGGTACTGAGTCAATAGTAACACAGAGTACTGAGTAAATGGTAACTTATACACAGGGTACTGAGTCAATGGTAACACAGAGTACTGAGTCAATGGTAACTTATACACAGAGTACTGAGTCAATGGTAACTTATACACAGGGTACTGAGTCAATGGTAACTTATACACAAGTTTTTGCTTGTGGGTACTGAGGTACTGAGTCAATGGTAACTTATACACAGGGTACTGAGTCAATTGTAACACAGAGTACTGAGTCACTGGTAACTTATACACTGAGTACTGAGTCAATGGTAACACAGAGTACTGAGTCAATGGTAACACAGAGTACTGAGTCAATGGTAACTTATATACAGAGTACTGAGTCAATGGTAACTTATACACAGAGTACTGAGTCAATGGTAACTTATACACAGGGTACTGAGTCAATGGTAACACAGAGTACTGAGTCAATGGTAACTTATACACAGGGTACTGAGTCAATGGTAACTTATACACAGGGTACTGAGTCAATGGTAACACAGAGTACTGAGTCAATGGTAACTTATACACAGAGTACTGAGTCAATTGTAACACAGAGTACTGAGTCACTGGTAACTTATACACTGAGTACTGAGTCAATGGTAACACAGAGTACTGAGTCAATGGTAACACAGAGTACTGAGTCAATGGTAACTTATATACAGAGTACTGAGTCAATGGT